>NW_010240384.1:71566-109864 GCF_000690775.1 Eurypyga helias | reverse complement strand
CATTCCTGACACTTTTTAATGATAGGAAAAATGAATTAAACTCTGTTTGCAGTAGTTGGTGATGTCAAGCAACCCATGTATGCTGATATTATTCGTACCCTCTTTTTGGTATGTAGGCATGCTGACTGCAACTTTTTCAGTCTTGTCTTGTGAGAAAGAGCTTTGCAAGTCAGCCTTTGTCATGGCTACAGTGACAGTTTTTATTTCTTTTACATGTAATAAATGAATGAAAGAGCAATTTTCTAAGTGATTTTGGGAATGTTTCTCCAGTATTCGTTAAGAACGCACAACTTCCTAATAGGATATTATGCAGTAAGTTTATACAATACATATGGAATACACACTTTAATAGATTGCTTTTGAACTCCTGATTACTATGGTCTAATGTTCAAAGTAGGAATACGGTTTCTCAAGTGAGTTAATCCTTATTTGTTTTTGAAAGCATCAAAAGGGGAGATCTCATTAGTTTATGAGTCATAACGTTGACTGTGTCTAATTAGATAGCTGGTGTGAGTGAGCACCATAGGCTGAAATTGACTGTAATTTTATTTTGATTGACAAATGATTCACTTGCTAGAGAATAATAATAAAAAACCCCATAAAAATAAAATGAGTACTATATCAACATTTGGATACTAGCAACTACTGCTTGTCTGGAATTTTGTGATGAACATTGACTTTTTTGTTTGAAAATGATGACTTATTGAATCTAACTTTTTAATGGCAGTGTATAGTATTACTAAAACCCTGATTATGGAAAGTTTTTCAGATCCATTAAGGAGTTTCTGTGCTTATAAACACATATAGCTTCCAGATATTTGAAATATTTTGAAATCTTGAAATTACTGTTAGGATAGAGAAATGTTTTCCCACCCAGCTCTGATATCACCTAGTTGTAAACTATTTGAAAAAACATGTGTGAATATGTTTTATTAATTTTCTTTAGCATTGTGAAGAGCTTTCCTTAGGGTTTTTGTAATGGTCTTCAAGTGTCATCAGCACTATTTCTATTTGCAAAAATTTCTGTGTGTATAATTTATTCCTTGTATTCATGAACAGACAACAGAAAAGCACAGCACAATATGTACAGGAAAGCAAATAAGAAATGGCTTGTGTAAGAACAACATGCTTTTAGTTGTATTAGGAAATTTGACTGTTGTACGATCTGATGATACAAATCAAAGTTCCTCGTTTAAAGAGAATAAATGCAGTTTTCCAAAAAAGAGTCATTAGAAATATTAACAATGTATTTTATCATACGTATGTTCTTATGGGACACATACTAGACACCAAAGGAACTTTTAGGCCAAGCAGAAGTGTATTTGAAGGATTACTGTCACAGGTTGGAGGGCTGGATTGCTGTTGGAGTCTTAAGGGGAATGTGTAGGCTTGCGTTCTGGCTCAGGCAGGATTTAGGAGAACAGGATCTGGCCTACAGTCTAAATGGTGATGTGACCAGATATTCCTGGCTACCAGCCTGTACCAACATTTTCAGTCTTATGTGCAGAAAATTAGATGTATCAAATATATTCAGATTGAGCAGTAAACTGAAATAGAATCACTTTAGGTAGAAAAGTCTTGAAACTGCTTAATCTTTTGTAAATTTATACTCCTTCCTCTGCACCAACACCCCACAGCGCGCCCCTCCCCCCGCCTTTTTTTTTTCCTGCAGTGCCACAGAGCTAGTGTTAATGTTGTTGTAAGGCTTTTCCTACCACAGTGACCTGAAGAGTTGAGCAATCCAAAATGCAGGATATTGATACTGTGGCTTGAAGATAGCTACTTGTTTTGTAGCTCTAAAGGGTTTTTTTGCAAAAAGCATGGCTACCTTTTTTTAGCTGTAGCAGTATTCCTGAAATATGATTAAACCATGATGTTTTCTGAATATCTGTACAGCACGTTTATCTGTGTGCTCTCATCTCCTTATTCTGTGTTGTAGTGAATATGGTGACTTCCCACTTTTGGTTTTTCACTTGTACATAGTGTCCGTAGGGACTGAAAAAACTTCCCTCAAGGGATGTAGTTGCAGTAAGAGGACAGTGACAGAATAACTAGATTAGTGAGGAAGAGAGAAACTACAGTAATCTTGTTTGTTATGGGTATATGATTTAAGATTTCTTTGGCACGAGAGTAGCTTAACAGATAATACTCGTACCAGATAATGCAAGGAATGTGAAAAACGAGACAGAATTTCAGTACCAGTGTAACTTTTTCAGATAACTAAGTACTCCACAGGAGCAGCAGTATCTGAAGGCAAGCAGAGCCTGAAGTTACATCTGTATTACTGCACGTTTGTAATCACATATTCAAATCCTTGCAGTCAGATTGGTTGATGAGGACTGATTTGCATAGCATTGAGAGTATGATTACTCTGTAACTCTGTCACACATAAATCCCTTACTTCTGACAGGTATTCGCACTATGACCTAATCAAAGCACAAATATTTGTAATAACTATGATTATGGACATCTCTGGCTTTATAATCATTGGGATATAGACAGCAAATGGTTCCAGTTTTTACTTTTATTGGTTAGAGAGAGGGAGAAGCAGGGCTCATCCCACTGATGGGCTGCTCCTCACACCAATGAAAGCCTGGCTTTGGGCACTCAGAGTGAGAGAGCGCAGGTTTTGGCAAGAGAGTCATCATCTTTCAGAAGCATTTTGCCAAAAGCATTTTGCCAGAGGCATCCTGCTTAGCAGGAGGTATGTCTAGGGAGGCATTCCCTGGAAACATTTTCCTTGCAGGGACTTGTCTGTAGAAATGTTCCCCCGAGGCTTTTCCCCAAGCACACAGACTTATTTATTTAATAATTCTAATGTTTTAAAAGCTTATTTTTTTTGGTATGATTTTTATATATATATTTATATCTGTATATATATAAAACAGACTAGCTATAGTCTTAAATTGACTGATGTAACATACGTCACAAATAGCCTTCTCCAACTACCTCTTCAATTTAAAATCTCTAGCACCGTACTAGCTACAAAAATGGCCTCTTCAGCTTCCTATGTCTTTCATATAGAGCAAACCCACTGCTGCCTTCTCACACTCCAGATTGCATATACAGACCCAGAATTGTTCTACCCTCGATGCACATACATAGCACTCATTTCTGCTGATGGGAGTCACACATACAGTCCAATCAGGAAGATACCATTCTACATTTAGTTCTCTCAGAGAGCAGAACAAGAAGTAAATTCGTGTTCTCATTTTGGGCTTCCTATTTTTCTTGAAAATGATCTTATGGGTGAAATGGTCTATTGCATTTTGCAGTTTCTAAGAACTTGTCTGTCACCTTTTAGTGAATATGAAACGTCTTTACTTTGTTTTTAGCATTCGATGCTTTGCAGGAAATGTTTGTACGCATGTGATGACAATTGCTAAGTAAAGCTTGCAAGTGAAACATGTACCTGCTAGATTTCCTTTCTGGATGGGTTTACAGTCCGTTACTCCACTGATTTCAAGGGATTAACTCTTCGCTGACACCATTACAGATGAAGATGTAAGGAAAAGCTTTCAGACTAGGAAATAGAGCATCTCCTTTGTGGCTTCTGGATCGCCTGAAATATCTCACAGGGTCTAATTTTTAAGGTATTTAAATATATGAAGTCAGGGAGACAACTCATGCACTCAGAACTAGGTACCTCCCAAATGTACTCTTTGCTGGACTGGACTGCTAAGCGTTTTCACTCCAGTCCCTGAAGCAGTTTGCTGTAGCTAATGCTTTAATTTGGGAGACAAAGCACAGCCAAAAAGGTAATTCTCTTTTCAGTGTGCTGTACAGAAGTTATGTTTTAGGCAGCTGCATCTTTGCATTGCTGCGCAGTATTTACCATCATCTTTCCCAAGATGCTCTTGCCCTATTTTCAGAAGTTTGCCTTGAAGTAGTACTGATTTTCTTTGGCCTTGAATATTATGCATTATAAATATGATTTGCTTAGAAGTTTGTAATGCCTTTTTATCAGTGGTTGGTATGACTGTGCAGCTGTTCAGCAATTACATACTATGGAGCCGAGCAGAAACTTTAAGACATGAAGCATTTCCAGGGAAGTTTGGTAATTGAAAAAAAACTGTCTTGAAAGTGAAACCTCAAATACTGAAAAATGGAAATAGACTTGTCTGAAAATGTTATGATGGTTTTGAATGTCACTGCATTTGAAGGAATATCCACAAGGAGAGTGCTGGGCTCAGCACTGATTTAAATCATGTTCCCTCCAGTAGAGAAAATTAATTTTAAATGTCATATGTTTAATTGTTTGTTATGTCTAATTAAAAATGGTAATTTATTTGATTTATTTGTAGCATACTTAGTATGTTGCTTTGTTAAAGAAATTACAAAATTTTTATTTGTAATTACAAAGACTGAGGATTTATTTAAGTATTTCTTTCAAAATTTTTTTTACCTTGGACAAAATTAAGACCATTTTGGTAATCTGGAGTTCTGTTGTTTTTGAAAGATGGATAATCATCAAAGAGAGCATTATATATTAATGATGAATTATCCTTGCTTTATAGATGGTAAGCATGATAATAAATAATGTTATTTCTTACCTTCAGAAAGTTTTAGCAACCAGTACCTTTACTTGTTTTCACAGTGACTTAACCACAAAGCTTTTATTGTGGTCTGGGACACAGCACAAGCAAAGGCTCATTGTGCTGGCACTTCAGTACTGCTGGAACAGTAGCTGTAAAGCCTGAGGTTGGAAAGCAAAATAAGTCTGAAACTATGTATTGTGGAGGAAGAAGTAAATGCTCATAAAAATTAATAAAATGTTCCAAGAGCTGTTTAATTTAGCGGTATTTAAGAAAAAGAAATTGATTAGATGAGATGGTAATTTTTCACGAAGAACATATTCAAAATGTGGAATGGGAAGACATGCAGATAAGGTTTTTCATCTTTGTTGATGTGAAATTGACCTTTTTAGCTGGTTGTTGGATGCGTGCTTCAAAATGTAAGGGGCATCACTGGGGCTGCCATAGAGTGGAATAGATTCCCTTACTGACAGGAACTGGACTTCACTTCTTGCTGTGTCTATTCCTACACTCTGTGTATGTGTATATATGTGTATTTTAAGAAATTGTGGAAGTTTATTTCTGGGTTCAATACAAATTTGCCTTTTTGTGCTTGCCCATAAAGTTGGAAGTCTATTTACTATGAGATCTTTCATGTCTGTTTGTTTTTTAAGGTTCAGCAATATTTTGTAAATCTCTTTTATCATTTTCATGATTTAATGAATGAAATTTAATGTACATTCTTTTCTCCAAGGGAAGTCTTAGAGAAAGTAATGTCAACACCTGTCTGTGCAGGTACAATTCCTAAGATAGCAACAATTTCTGTATAGGTTTAGGATTTTGCATGTTTGCAATGACTGTGTTATATTTACTTTCTGTCTGGCAGGACATAAGGACTAAAATTAGGTCAGATCATGCCTACTTCCATTTAAATTCTAAATTTAAACAAGAATTAAGACAAATATTTGCTGGTTCTTTGGTACACAGAAATATATCTGAATATTACTGAGGGTGTGACTTTAATCTAAGCGCTCTCTTCCATCACTGAAGACAAATAGTTCTCCTTCAGAGGTTTTCCAGTCAATTTAGATGTGACTTATCCAGTGGAGGTTCCTGTCTCTCTTCATGAACTACTGAGAGCATTGAGGACAACTTGACTCAAAACTCAGTCCTGTCACCAGTAAGGTGGGATGAACCTTACTTATCCTCTGATGTTGGAGGGCTGTTGTTCAGTTCCCCTCAAGCCAACTTTGCTCCAAGCTGAACATCCCATCTTGCTCAGCCACTCCTCACAGGGCAAGAGCTTTAGCTCCCAATCATCATCAACTTTGTTGAACTTTGGTCTGGATTATCCATATCTGTCTAGTACTGGGGAAAACTTCACACAGTATTCCAAATGTGGTCTAACAAGTGATGAGTGGAGGGTGATAATCTGTTCCCTTGATGTACTTATCCACAGAGCTGCTCTGCATTCATCATTTCCCAGCCTGTATTGTTGTAAGGAACTCTTCCTTCCTAGGTACAGCAATTTGTGCTTGTCCCTGTTGAAATTCATGAGGATCCTGTTGACCTATTCCTTAAGCCTGCCTAGGTCCCTTTATATGACAGCTGTGTCCTGAAGCATATCCACTGTTTCCCCCAGTTTGGTGTAATCTGCAAACCTGATGAGAGTGCACTCCATCATCTCAATGACCTCAAGGTCACTGGTAAAAATGTTAAACAGGATGGGTCCCAGGATAGACCCCTTTGGTAGTCAACTTGTTACTAGCCTTCAGATGGGATATGGCCCCTTAATCATGACTCTCCCCTGATCATCCAACTGGATTTTTACCTGTCCAGTTGCTCACCACCACCAGATTGTAAAGTCATAACTTGGGTGCAAGAACACTGTGGAAGACAGTGTCAAAGCTAAAGTTAAGGTAAATGGCAACCCCTGCTCTCTCACTGACAACAGGCCCAGTCACTATATTGTAGAGAGAAATTAGGGTGATCAGGCATGATTTGTCCTTGGTAAATCCATGCTGACTGCTCCCAGTCACTACCTTCTTCATGTGTCTAGAGACATACTGCGAGAAGACTCGCTTCATGATTTTTTCAGAGACTGAGGTGAGGCCATCTGGATCTAGTTCCCCTTTTCATCTTTTTTGAAGTTGTCAACCTGACTTGATTCTCATCCACTGCAAGTTGTTTTCTTCTGTGAACCCTTTCACTAAGCAGAGAGGCCTGATAAACTGTGTTGGTGAAGACTGGAGAAAAGAAGGCATCAAGTATTGCTGCCTTATCTCTGTCTGCTGTTATTAAATCACCCACCCCGTTCAGCAAGGAGCCCACATTGTCCTTGTTCAGCATTCATAGCAAGAATGTATTGGTAGAAGCTCTTTTTGCTGCTTCTGATGTTCCTTCTACTCTAGGTGAGACACCACCCCTGCCTGCCCAAGCAATGTTTTTAAATTCCTGTACCAGTTCCCTGCATCCTCATACTATATACTGCCTTTTAATGTCTCTACACTGTAAGTTCCCTGTTCAGTCAGGCAGATTTTCTGATGTTTGCTGGTCTTCCTGAATACTGGGGAGGACTGCTCTTACACTTGTAGGATGCCATCTGAAAGACCCGCTAGCTTCCCTGAACTCCTTCACTTTTCACAGCTGCCATAGGATCACACCCAGCAGTTTGCTGAGTAAGTTGAAGCCTGTTGATCTGGAGTCTGGGCTCTGTACTCTGCTATCTTACACTAGATATCAAGTGCAGCCCAGTACAGTTTTCCACTTATTTATTACTTTCAGCATTGTATATCTTTGCCTTATTTATAGTCCTATTTCTTTACTTTGCTCCTTTTAGCTACTGGATCATGTCATGATTTTATTTACATAAAGAAATAAGTTTTCTGTTGGCGGAAGAAACTAATGTATTAGACTATCAAATCACTTCTTGATCTTTAGTTGTTGAATTCACTCTTATCTCAGCTGCAAGGCATTACCATTAAGAAGCAGCTGTACTAACAGGTGACTCATACAAGCAGGTGGAAATTATCTGAGTTATAGGAAACTTTCCCTGAAGCAGATATAATCAAGTATTAGAGCAGAGGTAGTTTTCAGAGAGCTGCTGCTGCTGTAGTCAGTTGGGGGGAAAAAAAAAAAAAGCTTAGGTTTCTGTTTTGTTATTGTTTGAGTTAACAATAAAAGTCAAAACACGGGGAGAAGTAAGTTTTGACTCTGTAGAGCATCTGTTGGCTAATCAAAGCAGGTATTCCAGACTCTACCTTCCAACTGTTCCTTAGATTGGATGTTTACAGTCAATAAAAAGGATAATATATTTTTCACGTTCTGAGAGAGAATTCAGTATTTAACTTGCTTTTTGCATTCTAAACAGATAAAACAAATTAACCTTTTCTGACTATACATCAGGAATTTATAATTAACTGGTACGTTTGAGCATGTTATTTTTTTTTCTTAAATTTCATTTCTGCAGCAGGTATGAGCTGAAGTGAGATAAGATGTGGAAATTGATGCAGTGTGAGAAGAATCTCAAGTGCTTCTTATTTCTTGAGAGTACGTAGGCGTGTATATAGAAGCTTTAAAAAAAGATGTGTGTGAGAAGATCACATTTCTGATCATCTGTTTGATTCTGATTTGTCAGCTCTAGCTTTCAGGTAAAATTCTATGTCTGTGAAAAGCTTCCTTTACCTTAATAAGCACTTGGGCAGTGAACTTACAGAGTTTGGGACTTGAGCCTTGTATTTTCTGAGTAGTCAACTTAGGGAACAAAGATGTATGTATTGCTTTTGTTTTATAGCTTCAAGAGTTATGGGAAGGATAGGCTGATGCTCACATCACATGAAAGCCTGATTGTTAATTATATTTCTGGAAGTTTCTTCTGTAGAGCTGAGATTTCCAAAGTCTGTGGTGAAATGGTAGCATGGAGACAACCCAGTGATTTCCATGCAGAAAGGCTTCTTGGTAGCACTTTCTGTATTGTGTGATGTGTTCATCCAGACTGTGGTTCTATTTGTTTCTTTGCTTTCAGGAAAAGTTGAGAAATAATATCAGTAGTTTGTGGTTAGAAGTGAGCAGTCCTAGTGTGTGTGTGTGGAAATAAAAATTGCCATGTGGAAAAAGTGATGGTATAATGTGGTTGCCTTAGCTCTTGTGCAAAGATTTAAATGACCTGCTGTCATTTGGGGCTAATCTGGGGCTATTGGCTACCAGCTCAGGCACTGGTGGAGGCTCTGCTTTTACATATTCTGTACAAAACTCTCTTCTGTACAGGAGGAAGTGTATTTGAAATAATTCACTCTCTTTCTTTGTTAAAGTCAGACTGTTGTGACACCTGTGTATATAAGGCCAGAATTTTTCTCTCTCTTGAGTAGAATATTGTTAATTGCTGGCTTGACCATATTGAGTGAGTGGAAATGATATATATGATAAAGTGTGCAGGGAAAAATGCTCAGAAATAACATAAGAGACTCTGATTGACATACAAATGTATAGAAAATAGCTTCAGTCTGTTGTATGGGGAATTCTGTCAGGCAGAAATTTCTCTTATCCTAATAGAGAGTGAAAGTGCAATTCTCTAGAGATCTGACATGGATTTGCACATTTGTTTGGAAACTGAATAATACACCTGGTCCCCTTAATTGTTTTCATAAATCTGAAGAATTATATTTGGACTACCTAGTCCAGATAAAATAAGTAAGACCTCACATAACCCTATTATGTGCCTAAAGTGTCATTCAGACATCTCAGTCTGTGATCTGTAAAGATGTTCTTGGATCTGTGAAGCTTCTGGTGTCCTATTTTGGTCAATAAAGTTCTCCTAACATTTACTGTTCTGTGACTGCATTTCCCCACAAGGGTTGCCACCTTGGCAGTTAGCTTATTGCCTACATGTTTGGCAAATAGTATTTTATTCAGTGTCAAACATACCTCAAGAAGTGAAGACCAGACCCTGGGACCTGCCCCAACTCAGATATAGTGCAGAGCTGTGCAATTATGTCTGCTGCAATTGTTTGCGCTCCAGCTTTGTGCAACTCATCCATGCAGGATCCTGCTGTCATAGGAAGGTGAGAGAGTCCCCCCTATCTCACTCTGGCCAGTCTCAGTGTTAGAGAAGTCCCTTGGGAGATCTGGTTCAGGCTGAATGCACACTGAAGGTGAAACAAGAGGCATATTTTGCACTTTGGCCTTTGCTACAACCCTTTCTGTATTAGTTTTTAACCTAGAGGAAAAGGACTTGAGGGATGTCATCAATCCTACAAAACAGAAGGGTTCCCAACTAGGACTGAAGATGCAAGTATGTAAACATGGGCTCTGTGACAGCTAGGTTTTCTTTAAAAAATAGAGATGACAATATTGTCCTGTGCTCCAGACTTGTTTTTAGAAGAGAAGTGTAAACAAGTATTGTGTGTGGAAGATGATTTTCGGCTATCAACTGCAGGCATGATTCCACCTACACCCAAGAAATGTGATCTTGGCCACATCTCTCACTTGGTATTTCCTACTGGCTAGCTCAGGAAGTATCATGTGAATCCCATTCCAAGGTGCTCAACTTCACCATATGTTACATCAGCAGCCCACGTGCCAGACGTAGCCTGCAAATTCTGTTCCAATAAACCTCAGTGCTTTGTTGTCTTTATGATTAAAAAGTAAGATCTATAAACTGTGGGAGAGAAGACAGACTAAAGACATCAAAACCAAATGCTTCAAAGTTGTGTGGGTTGGTGGTTTTTTTTTTTTTTGAGAGAGAGAGATGTAGATGACATTGATATTCTATGGAAAAATATGTTTATTTCTTTCAGTCGGAAATTTTAAACCAACTCTTCCCATGCGTGGAAGTGAATAGGTGACACTGATATGCAGAAATATATTTGTGAAGCAATTTCAATAAGTAGATAGAAATGGAATTGTATCAGGCTCAGCACAGGCTGGCATTCCCACACCACTTGTCACAGGAGCATCCACTCAGGCTTTTGATGTCTTCAATGTTTATTCAATGCACTCAACACTTTTAAATCTAGTTTAGTGTAATTTTGCTTTTGATGGGGTCTTTAACATATGCAGCAACAGACTGAGGGAGGACAATTTCAAAATAAAAGATGTTCACTCATCAAGAGCTGCTATAGTATTCAGAACTGGTACAGTGGTACTCTAGATCCTAATACAAATAATTTGTGCACAGTATACAGAAGGAGGTTTCCAAAGACTGCTTTCAGTGCACCAGTGCACTGCGTACAGTAACTGCAGGCTGAAAGGGTTTGGCATCATTTAGAGGAAAAAACAGTTTCAATAGTTGAAGTGTATGGAAGTTTGCAATATTTTGGGACTGGTTGGTTTCTTGTTCTACCCAAATGAAAACTGACTTCTCTGAAATACATCATGAGCTGACATGAGCACTTTCACCCCCTTTAGGTGAAAGCAAAAGTTTGTATGGAGCCCTGGGGCCAAGCCTGGTTGTGCTTCATGGCAAAGATATGCTGATCCTGTAGGTGTGAGGGCAGGCAGAGGAGTTGCTTTTCAGGGCAGTGGAAAGCAAGCTCTGCCTTGACTATGCTGCCAGAAATATGAGGTGTTACTGGGATTGCTGAAGTGGGGGGGAAAAAAAAAAAAGAAAATAAGAAAGAGTGGTGGAGCTTTCTGAAAGCTCCTCAGACCCTCTTCTTTCAGCATCCTGCTGAGCTGCTGAAGTAGGGTGGTCATGGTGGGGCCAGACTTACAGGATCAAGCTAACTGAGGACCACTTTTAAGAACCTTCAAAAGGACTTACATATCATCTGTATTTGGACTTACAGATACTGTAAGGAGGAAATCTCCATCACACTAGCCAGGAGGGCTAAGGCTAGCACTTAAACAAGGCTGTATGGTGGTGATAACAGTAAACTGATTTGTACTTAAATTGCAATGAATAAAAATAGGGAAAAGCAGAATTTGCAGAAATGATGTGAAATGCTCATCCAATATAGGTTTTTCTCCTACATCAAATATTGCTTTTGCCGACTTTGTGGATGTGTTCCCAATGCAGAGAGAGAGCAAAAATGCCTATCGTGGGGAAGGAAGCCTTACTCAGTAGACAAGAGTGAGGAGTGACCCTTTGCCCTTTCTGCTGGGCCAAGTGGAAACACTGAGTATCTCTGAACCGTAGGCTGCTGAAGCGAGAAGCAGAGCTGGAACTGAGAATCCTAAATCGGCTCTTTAGAAACTAATCACTGTCAACTCTTCCTTGTTGCTTCAGTCAAGCTGTGGTTGAGAAGGGGGTGAGAAGAGGTAGGGAAACCAGGTGTGAAGGAAAAGGGATATATGGGAAGAAGGAGATGCTTGCATAGAGGAAAGAGAGACTATCAAGAAGATAGCAGCAGGGAAGTATAAGTTGGTGAAATATCTGAGGAAAGAACCTAAGTACAATTTATATGTAAAAAGGAGAAAAATATCAGGGAGAATAACTGTATATAGGAAATAGGGAAACAGTTCAATAAGAAATATCACTGAACTATTTTTTCAAAAGCTTTCCTCAACATTCTAATTCTCTCCCTTAAATGGAGAAGCTAGGACTATACTGCTGTACAGGTAGGTAACCTCTGCAAGATCTCTGTTTCTTTAAGTGATCTTATTCCCTTCAAGCTGTGCTTTTCTTAAAGCTCATCTTGTTTAATTTGGGTCAGTAACAACATCCGACTAGAAACATATTTTGTGTAGTGTTCCCAGTGGGGAAGTATGAAGCCCTAACCACTCTGTCAGAAGGGAAAGAACAGGGCTGAACACATGGAATATGTGTGTGCATATGTATATGTATTTTATACATACATAAAAATATATTTTATAGAAATATAATAATTTCTGTTGTGATTCCTGACTTTAAAGGCAATCTTACTTCTTTTTGGAAACTTTACTCATGACTGCTGGCAGGGTCAAAACGAGTGATGCATAAATTCAGACTTTGAGGGTATCTCTGATATGCCTGACCATAGGCACAACCTCCTTGCACCATTAGTGCTGTTCTGATCTTTTGGCTGTGGACCAGTCTCCAAAGTGCTATGTACTTCATGAAGACCCCAAAGACTGTCTGCAAAATGCCTTGGTGGAAATGGTAGTACTAAGTTGCAGCATGTGCTTGGCCACGCAGGTTTCAGTCTAGTTTTTTAGTGGAGGGAGGGAACAAGGTGTGCCTTCTGTACTTTGTACAACATATTTTTGACCCCGTATTACAAGGCGGCTTTTTTCTAGGCTGAGATTGTGATAGCTATTCTTGTGAACAATCGCCATATGGTCGATAATGCACTTACACCCGCTTTTTTACGTTGCAGGACTGAGATTTTCAAAAGGGCCAAGTAAGATTAGCCCATTGGTAACCAGGTTGTACTTTTGAGGATTCCAGAATCTGGTACTGTTAGACACAAGGATTGAAATATTTGAAATAACTTTAAGCACATAATTAACGTAATCAGTATTTTTATTTTGTTTTGTGTCCCTCTTCTCCACCCCACAGTGAATCCTTTATTTGCAATGCACCCATCCAGTTCATGCAATTTAACTATTTAGATTTTTACAGCTTTCCAAAATCTCGTAGGAGCTGTTGCAGAGAGTCTTTAAAAGAGCAACAGCATAACATTACTTTGTAAATACACTTGAGTTGCCTGGATTTTCATCTCCCTGCTTGCCATGATGCTTTTGATAAGGTAATCCATGGATCAGCATGGTGATAAAACATAGTGTTTAAGTCAGAAATCAAAATGGAAATCTGGCAATGATGGAAAAGAAGAGACATTGCCATATGGTGTTCAGGGACCATGCGGAGGAGGATGCCTTTTTTCCACAGCCACCTTACTATTTTTAAAATAAAATACATTTTGAATAGAAAGGAAGGCTTGGATATAACTCCCATGGACCTCAGAGCTTAATTAATAGATAACTTTCAATCTTTTTATTGGAAATATTTTCCTTTTTTCTTGAACTTATCTACCAGTAGCAACTTGACTTAGCATCTCAGTGTGGTAATACAGGAAACATTTGATTTTTTGGAAGCGGCTTGGGACTGGCTAATGTTTTCTTGTAACCTTTAATGTTAAAAACTCAGGGTAAAAAAGTTTAACTACCATATCTGACTGTTTTAAGAAATGAAGAAAAAACATCTGAACACATAAAAAAGAAATACCTTTAAATTTTCTTCTTCCAGGTCTGTAACATATGGGTTTAAAATGATGTTTTATAATCCCATATGAGCTGCCTGTGCTGCAGAAGGAATCCTTAGCTATGGTGAATCATAGGGATTCCCTTAATGCATTCCAAGTCATTAGCGTGGGGCAGACTGATTACAGGAAAGCTGGGCTTTCTGGGGCCATAGGTGAAGTGTAGGCGTCATACCCTAGAACACGTGAAAGCACCCGCTAAAGCACTGGGCATATGTGTCTATCCAGCTAAGCTCCGTTTACATATCTTCACGGTGGTGGAGAGAGCTGTGAACAATGCAAAATTTGTTTTTCCCTCATGCTATTTTTCAGTTATTTGCATCTCATGATATTAAGCTGGCAGCATGGGTAGCAAAAGGAGAGCACAGTTTGGCCAGTGCTGAGGTGGCCTTGCAACATAAAAATTGAATGCAAAGATCAGAATTGTTCATCAAGCAGAGTACCCATCTTGTATCCTGCTGAGAGCACCCTCTTCTTCCATAGGGATAGTCTCTGTAATCAGAAAAATTACTGTGGACAACTGTGTGTCCCCACAGGTGAGCATGAATTTGTCTGCTGTGCTCTTTACGGAACTAGTTAGTAAATTAACGTAAAGGAAACCTAATTTAACTAAGGAATACTTTATGAGCTACTAAGTAAATTTATTACTGCTGAATAATAATAAAAAGTTGGCTCTGTTAGTTCAGACCAAAAGTAATGCACATCTTTGTATATTTTTCTTAAAGTCTTCAGAAGAGATTACATTTCCAGACACTGATGTGACAAGCTCTAATGATCAAAGTAGGGCTGAAACATCTGAAATATCGGAGTTCACACTGTGCTCAGCAGAGATTGACACAAGCCTAACATATTGATGCATGTCGTTAAGTGTAGGTTTCCCCAACAAGTAGATAAGGAATTTTAATAGTTTAAGAAGTCCCTAAAGCTATCTGACCATCCTTGGCTTCCTGTTTGATCTGATGATTGGAGAACATAAGAAACTGTGAAGGAAGAGCTAACAGCCATTCCCAAGCTCAAGGTCTCCCCCACCCCCCTTGTGATGTGAGCTCAGTATGAATACTACTCATTTGATCTGCTGCTTCTTCAGTTTATCATTCAGTGCCTGGACCTCAGCTGGGTATAAAATATTTAGAAAGAGGCTGCCTACAGATGGTGGATAATTTAATGTGTAACTGCTTAACATAGTTGGTTTTCAGAGAGGCAAACCCCAGGATTTAAAATGATGTGGAAATACCAGAATAGAGGTCCCTTACTGAGAAAATGCCATTGTTAAACATTTATCAATAGACTCTCTTGCACAGAACATTGATGACAGTTCAAGCTGTCCTTAGATGGATTTTCATCCTCCTGGAGTTACACAGCAATGCACAGTGTGACAAGATGTGCTTCAGCTGTAAAAATGTTCGTAATGCATAAATATCCTTTTAATGTTTTTGCCCTGAAGTGCATCTCACAGCACAGAGACCCTTACTTTCAGGAGTGGTGAATTTGTTTTGTAGATTTTGCATGTATTACGGGATTTGTGTTTGTGATATCACATTATTATTATTTCCTTCTATACTATCCCTTGTGTGTAATTAAAAGTAATGACTTCTAATGAGTCCCTGACCTACTTCAACCAACTGGAAGGAAACATAATTCTCAAAGTCGAATGTTTTATATTATACACATTCCTCCTTTGTCTCATCCTGTTCTACCAGGGCAACACAGCAGGTCCCAAACTGAAATGCGCTTGCTGTAGCACATCTGGTTATTCTTTATATTTTCTGGCTGATGGGGATAGAATGCAATGCAATGGAGCTTTAATATTTTTTTCAGTCCATAATCTGATTCTGTACAATGATGTTTATTAACTATAAAAAAAATCTTAGGGTAATTCAGTTTACTCAGAATACTGTAGTTGCTACTCCATTTGACCACCAGAGATAACTGTAGAAATAGGTGTGATAGATAATTACTGTGTTTGTAGTTGAGGAGAAAAAGAGAAAAACAGTAATGAAAGAGGACTTAAATGTTTGATTTTATCCCCTTATTACCACTGGTCTAATAATTGCATCTCCCTCTGTAATTTTTCACATACCAGACCAACCTATGGTGGTTGCAGAAATAATTTCGTTGGCAACAAACTCTGCTACACTGATTCTCAGCAATGTCCTTTTTGCATCAAAAGATCAGTGCAGCTTGTCGAAGGGATATTCTGCTCAGGAATATGTCTTCAGAAGGTAACTGATGGCAACAGAAGGAAAGTAAAGCCAGTGACAGTAATAAGAAGTGAAAAGAAAGAGTAAAATAATTTATCCATCCCAGCTCAGAAACATTTAGGTGTGAGGGATCACTTCTGTCCTTGTGTTTGGGGGGGAAAATAGCAAGATCTCTTTTACTGTTTTATCATAAAGACCATATCTTTGCACAAACCCATACAAACATATAAGGGAATTTTCAACAGATTTGAAATGACCTTATCATTAGCGCCTTATCATCAGTTGTAAGAATTGCAAGCACCCTTGACAGGAACTGCTATGTTATTTGCTGCATGTAGAATGACCTGGAATAATTCAAATGGACTTAAAAGAATCCCTGCCTTCCAAGTGATAGCAGCTAATGGTAGCTTTCACATTATACTTTTGTTCTTTACCTTTCCAAAGCTTTTAAATTATACTAAAGTTTTTTGAGCTAAATGCATTTTAAATTGTATGCTAGGTGAAAAGCATACCTGTTTTTTCTTGCTTTTGGTCTAGCTAATAGGAACATATTTTTTGGGGGGTGATGGTGGAAATCTGTGGTAATTCCTTATAAGATGTATTGCTGAACACATGATAAAATACTGTGGTTAAGTGTCCTTAACATGCAGAGAGAGAGCATCAAGTGTATACGTCTAAATAAGTGCAGTTTAGAATTACATGTGTTTATAAATATAAGTGTATACATCTATACATCTACTGGGAAAATATGTAGTCACAGATCACTCATCCTCCTGGCAAAATCCATGCTAAGAGGCTGAATCAGAAAACTTCGTATGCTGAAAATTTTCATCAAGATCAGAGGTGGTTGGTGGCTTGTGGAGTTGGCAAGGTGTCACCCTGCTCAGCTGCTCTGAGCATTGAATGGGGCATCTCACATCTCCAAAGACATTCCTGAGTCTCAAAGTGTCTTCCCAGGGTGATTTAAAGTTGGTTTATTCTGAAAATGAATGAAACAAGGCCCCTAATGAGGGGATCGGTGACCTATTCAGTTTTTGTCATAGATGGAAAGATGAAGACATTGCAGAAGGAGGTTGATCATTAGCTGTGCACATGTGTTAATAGTCACGTATAACCAAAATGAGTGGGATTGTGAGATTCTGTGGAAGACATGTACCTGTTTACGGTGTTGTTCTACATAGTGTGTGTATAACAGTTGAAATAATCTCCCAGGCTCCCTGGAGAGAGATGGGTAGTTTCAGGGTGCATTTCATCTCCTGCTACAAACAAAAAAGAACATTCCTAGTTTTGTTTGGTATAGTGTAAGATGTTATTAAGCATCATCAAACTCTTTAGTCTCGGATGTCTACCCTGAATGACTCTAGCTTTACTGTATGACAGGCTGACACATTTTTCAAAAGTGAAAACAGTCTAAACCAATGGTCTGGCTGATGGCAATTTACAATGGGACTAAATAGCTAAAGTATAGTGACCTCAGCTCTCATCCAGCAACTGTTTGATATCTAGGACCTGAGGAATCATTTAACTGCTGTGAGTTTTTTGTACTAACGAAGAACTCTTTCTTGCTGTACAGAGAGGCAATAAAAATCCTGAAAAGACAGGGCCATTAATGATTAATGATAGACATTTAAAATTAAAGAAAGTCACCAAATTGGAAATGCGTTTCCACAGTCAAATTTTATTTCAAGCACTTTTACTCCTTTGCAAGCTTTATTAGTTAGTGGTAAAATGCTGGTGTATATTGAGCAATCATTAACCTAAAGTTTATTGACTTCAATTTGTTATCTACAATTATTACTATTTTGAATGTCCTATTGCTAATATTCCTCAAAAAATGACTGCTCAGTGATGAGAGAATGGAAAAGGGAAATAAAATGTTAGTTGATAACGTTAAAGTTAGTAGTGACAGGACTGAGTGGGTAGTGAAACTGAAGATGCAAGTGATTTAAGCCCATTACACTGGGTGACTGTAGAGCACGGTTACTGCTGTGAGTGTAACTCATAATCTGTAATGTTCAAAATTACTGGTGATTCCTTTCTTAGGTCTTTTTTCTTATGAGCTTAGCTCATTTCACTGTCTGCTACTCTGCTCCCAAATCATGCTTTCAGCTGAAAGGCTGTATAAAGGAAGACTGCATTTGAAATGGCCAGCCGATACTTTACATTGACAAATGTAGCATGCAAATGGGTTTGAAAGCTCAATAAAAAGGGTTCCAGTGAACTTCTGTCCAAAACTTGGACAGCATATCATTGAAGGGAAGGCATATTAAGAGCTGCCTGCTGTGGTGAAGATACTTTACTGGAAGGGCAAACCTAGGTCACTTTGTTTCCTCTGCTGTCCTCTGTGCAACACCTCTGTTTTTGGGTCCCAGCAGTGGACCCACCAAACGGATCCAGGGTAATGCTTCCCATGAATAGTCTTGGATTCAGGAGTGGTGGGTGGCTTTTATTTTCAATGTTAGAGGGACTGAAAGTGGTTTACTGCTTGGCTGAAATAAATTAAAAGTTACATTAGCTGCCTTTGGCACTTTGGAAGTTGTTCACACCTTCTCCGGCAGGGAGCAGAAGTCTGTTCCGTAGTAATTTCGGGGTGGCTATCTCATACACATGTTGTTCCCCCTTTGAAGTGTTGCCACAGCATGCTTTGTGGATGGCTAGTTCTGAAGGTAACTGCTCCATCTTCTCTAATCCTCTGAGACGTGGAGATCTTTAGAGACGGATATTAAATCATCGAGGTGATGTGTACAAAAAGATCCAGGAAGGAGACATTATTCTTGACTGCTGATTTTGTCCTGAATGTATCTTGAAGGATTAGCCCCTCTACTTAGTTATCAGCAATTGTTTTCTTTCCGTTTTTCTTTTTTTGTTCCAAATTGGTTTATTTTTTTAGGCATGCAGAATCGTTTTCCAGTGCCAGTGACAGGTTAACAGAATGAAATGAAGCCACCACTGCCTTAGATTAAAGGGCTGAGGGACTGCTGGTAGTTTCAGCAGTATTTCAGTATGTACCAGGATTAAGACCAGTACATAACTAAAACAGGATATTGTTTCAAAGCACCACGCTATAAATCTTTGTTTTTAAACGTTTAATAGATAGCTCAAGCTTAAACAAATAATTAAAATAAAGCTTCTAGGATTTCCTCAAGTCTGCCACCCACTACAAATCAAGGGTTTATCAGCAGAATATAGGTTAATGGGAGGCAGTGGCCAAACCATAGGGTAGGAAAGAATGTAAAAAAATGTCAAACATGAACTGCTTTTGGCCATTGTCAGTGTTTGTGACAGCTGTTGAGTGAAAACCCATTCAAATATGGTTATATAATAACTTTTCCATCCCATTTTCCTCCCAAAGAGAAGGAAATATGCTATTAACAGTGCTATATAACAATTAAATACAATGTAAATGTTACACATAATCTAAATTTTCAAAATTAAATAGAATAAGAAATCTAGAATGAGAAATGTAAAATCCCTCTAAAGGTCTCTTTCAGAATGCAAATTTAAGTCTCAAGGGGCCAGTGGAACTTAAAATATAAATACAGTCTGTATTTAGGGAGTTTTAAAAACACATATTACTGAATTGATAGAGCATAACAGTTCCCTTGCTTAGGCAGCATTATGCACTATCTTGTAAAATGTACTTTGGGACATGTAAAATGGTTTATTAAACCTGCAGTCCATAACTAGAGTTGTTACATTTTAATGTACATATTTTTCATTCATGGATTATTGAACCACTAAATCCTAACAATTTGTCCTCATGCCAAACAATTTCTTTTAGTCTTGTTCTGATTTTTTACAGTGGCTGTGTAACTCTTCAGAACATACCCCAAATCCTCAAATTTTAAAGCTATTTTTCAGTGCCCCTGTGTACAAATGTACATTTAAAAGCAGCGAGGAAGGAATTTTCTGTGTACTTTTGCATAAAACGCTTTCACTGAAAGAAATCCATGAGGTCTGTTTGAGGGGACATCTGCAGGTTTGGGGAGAAAATTATTGAATGGAAGTTTTCTATAACCATGAGGGATGTATACAAAAAGATATAAAGGAAATGACTGTATATTCCATTGCATGAGCCATTTTTCTCAAAACTTAGGGATGGCTTTCTGGAGAGTGTCTTTCTCTCTACTTTTCCATGTCATATTGTTCTTTCATGCTAGTGAAAAGTTGGCAGAAGTTATAAAACAATGGTGATTTAAGCCTCCTAGGCATGCCCAATGATTTCAGGGAATTGGGTCTGCCCTGCATTTGCCTTCCCTTTTCTTCCACTGTTATTAGAAATAACTCTGGGGAAGAAGCTGAACTACAAAGAGCTGAAAAGTGGAAAGTATCATCTTTTCTCTGTGTTTTCCAAGGCCCCAAATAAGTGATATTCATAGTACATAAAATACCGCTATTGATCTGAAACATCTCATTGCTGTGTTGAACTGATGACTCTCCTACAAACACATACCTAGGATTTGTTATTCACCTCATGCCTGGAGAGAAACAGGAGCTGAGAAAGTCAATGGATATATCTCTGTGGTCTAGGCTTCAAGATTCTCTGTGACAAAGTATCTGCCTAAAAGATCTCTTACTGGTGGTGATTTTATGGACGTTATTGATGAAATAACTTTCAGCAAAGCAACAATGCCATACTATTTGTGAAATGGCACACCGAGGAGCAAAATGAGTAAAATCACAGAGGTGGTCTTTCCATCTGGAAAATGATGACTGGTTTAGAGAGTAATAGGGCAAATTTAGAAAGGGAATGATACCTGCTCTAGATACACATAGTTGTGTTATTACAGGCCAAAATCTCGTCTGTAAAGAGATAAAGATGTTTCAAACATTTTCTGAAAGAAAAGGAATTTATACAAGGCAGGTTTTGTAAGGACAATTTATCTTTATTTTTACTTGGTGGATCTTTGCTGTGTTAGGAATACTGGTTTCCATGAGATATGACCTTCACCTTACTTTTTCTGTGATCCTCCCTTTCCTTTTTTCCTGTACTCTCTGGTTCTTATTATTGCAACATTTCAGATTATTTATTCTGCAGCGTTTCCATGAGTAGAAATTTTTTTGAATATAGCCAAGGTACATAAGAGTTTATTTTGTTTGCTTCTAACTGAGAAATGATTTTGCCATCCCTTAGGCTATAAGCTGTTTTTTCAGGCTGTAAGAGTCTAAACTGTTTTGCAGGTATGGTTAAGGACCAGACTCTGAATCCCTTATATTTGCCTCAAATCCCTTTTTCAGTTTGTGCTGATGAGGAAGCACTGTACAGGACCTAAGGGTTGCACTTCTACTATAGCATCTAATATGACAGTGGGCATTTACCAGATCACCTGTTATCTGGGATTGCTAAATTGAGATCTCAACAGAATAGTAATTTATTTAAAAAATGGATTTCACTTGCTTAGTGGTGTGGTTGGTTGGTTTGTTTGCTTGTTTCCACAAAGAATACTGAGATGTTTTCTACTAAGATTACTATCCTTGCAATCTTTCTCATTCTCCATATGTATACTGCATACAGATAATTCATTTTAGGTGCTTTTTTCATCAAATAGATTTTGGTATTAACTACATAGTTTTCATATTCTTAAATCATGCACAATATCATATTAAAACTGGAAGATGAAGAATCTATGACAGAAAGCTTGAAAACCAGGAATAAAATGGGAAAACACACATGCATGTACATAAATAAACAAAACAATTAAATAGAAATAATCTATATTTTACTCATAAAATTTAAGTGTAGCATTCTTTAAGAATCAGTCATCAAAACTGATCTTTTCATCTTCTGTAGTAATCATAATAATTTTTCTTTATTTTTTTCCTTTTGTTCTTCACCTGTTCCTATCAGAGCCGGGATCAAAAAAGTTGTTACACATATGTCAAGAATCATGACATCTGGAGAAAAGCATTATTTCTTGGTGAGAGTGTTATACAACAAGACATTTTCCAAAATCTGAGATGCTTTCTTATCAGTTAATTGAATTAAAACAAGATACTCTGTTCTCCATGATGCCTGTACATAATCTGTTTTAAGCCTTTCAAACATGCAAGTATATAGTGTAAAATGGCATTAGATTGGCTTGATTGAATTGCCGTTCTGTACGTTACAGATACCTCAAATCAGCTATGCATCTACAGCTCCAGAACTGAGCGATAACACCAGGTATGACTTCTTCTCTCGAGTGGTCCCACCAGACTCCTACCAAGCACAGGCCATGGTTGACATCGTGACAGCCCTTGGATGGAACTACGTCTCGACTCTGGCTTCCGAAGGCAACTATGGAGAGAGTGGCGTGGAGGCATTCACCCAGATCTCCAGAGAAATTGGTGAGTGTGTGTTCATCAGATTTTTCTTTTTTTAATAGCTGTTGGGTTACAGAGCATTGCTGAGCTCTGCCTAGGTCTACACAGTGTGATCAGAACACCTCAGGCATGACACCTGGACTCAAATGGAGGGGTTTATGGATGATTTTGCTGCTTGCATGTCTTCTAAGGTGACAGTTCTGGCAGTAATTTAAGAAAAGCTCCCAAGAGAGACAAAAAAACATAGGTGAGTTCCTGATGAGTTAGGGGCACAAAACAACTGCCAGCTGAATTAGAGCCAGATTTGAGAGATGTGATTGATTTAGCTTAAGAAAATCATTATCCAAATTCCAGCAATGATAAATCCAGGGGTTTTAATTTTGATGAACTGGAAAAACAATAAGAAAATCTGTGAATCACAAAGACATACCCTTGTTGTCTTTTCTTCAGGATGAAATGTGCTTTATAAATACAAGCATTATTATAAGTAGTATATTTAAGTCCTTTGATATTTTTTTTTCACACTACCAGAGTTATTTCTGGTCTGAAAAAATGGCTGTTTCTCAGGAGCAGTAGGTTTTGGACACCAAGGAGTAAGTTGATGAGTAGTAGGTTTTTTGAAAAGGGGTGGAATTGGTCTTTCACTAAGTACAGTGTTAAATGATACAAAATAATAACCTTTAAAAAAACCTTCCAAATAGCCTTCCTGTCCTTCCTCAGAAAGCCTGGGGTTATCTACGGAACCTGACTTTCAGGGCATGTACGTATGAACTTAAGTCATCTAGAGTGAGAAAATATGATAACATTTTCCATTTTCAATAACCGCATGTAAATATAGAGACCATCTCAATTATATAGGAAGGCCCATGTGTGTTTCAGGTACTTATGCTTGAATCACAAAAGTTACTGATTACTCACAATAATTTGGCAGTTAGATAAACAAACAACGATTCATTCCATTAGGGAACCAGTATCTATCATATGTTCGATCAGTTAACTAATACTGTTTCTAGCTTCTAATCAATGCTGTCAAAGCCTAGATGTCTTCATAAGAGAGACAAGGTCATCTACAATACAATGTTTTGATCTGGAGTTAGCAAAGGCATGGATAATTCGTCCACAATTTAGCTGTTGTGTCGAATACAGCAGCTGCCATGGACATTCACCAAGTAGTTGATTGGCTAAAAATCACATTTTCTTGAAACCATCTGCAGACCAGCTAATTCTGTGTAATTCTGAAAGCAAACAAGTAAAATAAATTGTTCAGGACTTTTTTACCATTTCCCATTTTCTGAAATATGGGAGTTCTTCAGATGGGTGTAAGAACAACAGCTAGGATTTTATTATAAACATAATGACTTGAGTTTGTGTCAGTTGGATCTTCATTGATTCTAGAATAAAAAAAGACCATTAATATTAATCGGATTAATTAAATGAATGTTATTAATAGAATAGCGAATCTAAAGCAATTAAAATAATGAATGGATCTCCTAAACATTACAAAATCTGTGTAATACCAAGAAGCAGAAAAAGTGGCGATTTGTAGTTTGAGGGTTTATTTTTTCCCTCATGACACGTTCTATACTAGAACAATTGATTTTGGCAACCTATGTGCTCATAACAACTTCCCAGCTATTGTGGGTACCAGGAGCTCAAACAGTTCTGAAGAAGGAAAGCAGAGGAGAGGCTGGACAAACAAGTAATTTTTATTTCCTATAAAAATGTTGAAATAAATAATCATGTAAATAATATGTAACCACAGGGACATGATCTATAGCCAGTGTAGAATTGTCAAGAACAAATAGTGTCAAAGCCATCTAATAATTTTCTTGGACAGAACAGCTTTATAGCTGGAGAAGAAGCACTTGATGTCATGTCTCTTGAATTTAGTAGTATTATATCAACTGTCTCATGCATTATTCTCCTGAGCAAATTTGAGAATTGTGATCTAGGTCAAAATATCATAGGCTGGATGCAGACCTATTTAGAAAACTGCACAAAGAGTAATTAGCAACGGTTTCTCTTTAAAAGGAAGAATGTTTTGTGTGGTATTTGACAGGTGTTTATGCTAGATCAAGTACTATCCAATATTTTCATGTTTAGTCAGATGGACTTGGAATGAAGGATATGTTTGTAAAATCTGGAGGTGAATTCAAGCTGGGAAGGATTTGGAGTGTAGTGGAATTGCTAGAGTCCAAAACTGAAGATATTCTCTGAAAAAAATTGTATGCGATTTAAGAGAAAAATGCAAGGTGTGCTTCAGCAAGAAGGCTCTGTACAATGAAGAATACAGAAAGGCTGGTCAGAAAATACTGTTTCAAAAAATAATCTGAGCATGATACTAAATTACAGCCATTCCTCATGTTTTGCTGGAACATACAGATGGGAATATCTTCTGTGAAATAATAATGAGTAATTCTCCAATTTGCCTGGTTTGACCTTCACTTCAAAAAAGGTGAGAGCATCTGCAAGCAAGAACAACCACAAATCTTGAAAACATGGTCTGTGAGGAGCGACTGAGCAGGGTGGTTAGTTAGTCTGAAGAAGAACTGACTGAGGAGGGAAGGTGATCAAAAATAATGTATTCAAACAGACAAATGGCTTTTATTGAAAGGTGGAGGGCCACTTGTTCATTCAAATAGTATGTATGTGAGCTGAAGTAATAGAATTAATCTCTAGCATGATTCCATTCAGATTTTTAGAAAGCCTCTTTTACTGTTTAAGACATTAAAGCATTAGACCAGATTGCTTGGGGACATTTTGGAGCCTCCACTGCTGAGGAACTGGGAGAAAGCATTAGACAAACACCTGCCCAGGGATTATGTAAGTGTACTTAGTTCTTCCCTGGGGCTGGGAGGTGGATTGGATGATTGCTTAATGTCCCTTCCAGCCTGATTCTGTTACCCACTGTCCTCAGACTTTTCACCTGGACCATAGGACTGGAAATGCTTTTAAAAAGGACAGTTGAATAGCATCTAATTGTGAGGTCTGAGACTACAGGGTCTAGGTAGGTTTATAAACATCATCACATAGTATAAGACTGCACACAAACCATCAAAACTTACCAGCTCTATGTTAATAAACTGTGTAAAGAGAATGTAATCAGGAAATTGCTGCCCTTGTGCTGCTGGCGTACAAATACATAATACAGCTCAACTCCTTTCTGAGTGCTTTATGTCCTGTTTAAGATAAGTAATCAACAAGTGGGAGCAAAATGAATGTGAAGTATAATGGAACACAACAAATTTGGGGAAAGGATGTGAAATAAATTGATATATTAATTTCTGAAAAAACTTCAGTGCATGAGAGTACATGTCAGATAGCAGTTTTGAAAATATAAACAGGAATGCTTGGGTTGGTTTGTTTAAATTTTTCTCCAGTCAGTTAAAGCAGGGGTAGGGTTTTAAATATTTTTAGAAATGTTAGAAATGCAGAGAAATACTTAGAAATAGAATTTAAAAATAGAGATTAATTTCATGTACTTGTAATTTCATGTACTTATTTGTCGTAAGCTTGACTCTTTGCCTCTAATTTCCAGTTAGATTGGCCCTCTGTTCAACTTCTATTTCTTGATCAGAAACAGAAGCAGAAAGAAAGGAACAGGCTCCCAAATGAAATGTGGAATACTGAAAAGGTCAAAGTGGTGCCACCCTGACATGTCAGAGAATATATTACATATCAAAATCTGCTCTCATTTTAATGACAAAGATCCTGTCTGGGACAAAGCATAGCTGAAAATTAAATATTTTACATGACAATGATTGTAAGGAGAATAGAGAATGGTACTTATTCCAGCACATTCTTCTGTGCGTTATTGTTTGAAGACAATAATTAAATTTATAGAATTTTCTATTCCCATTAAAACGTTAATCAATGATATCACTATAATAATTTTGGCACAATGATCAAATAATTTTGGTACATTGGCCAAAGGAATGAATTAATAGAAAATGATAATGCTTAGGAATTTAAGCATTAAACTGAGAGAAAGTTGACTCACAGAGAGAAACTAAAAAGGGGAAAAGAAGGAAGCACATTTTACCAAGTCCTCATTAAACTGTCAAGCTGAATATTGCTCTTCTATTTACTTTGCTGTTAATGATGTTTGACAAAATAAATGTTGGAGAGTCTCTAATCAGACTTTCTTTTAATGGTTCATTCCCTCTGCTATTAGATTCATTACCAAATGAATTTACCATCGGAGAGAATCGTAGGATCATTTTCACTTTTTTACAGAATAGAAGAACATTTGGTTCAGAAAAATCTCGTTGGGGTCAGAATACTTGCTCAGTAGAATATTTGTACTGGAAAATGTAGCAAATCCACGAATAACATACAAAATGCTATGTGACAGGTTTTACCCCACTAGTGGTCAACTAAAACTTGACGTAAGTGCTGATAAGTACTGGCAGCGAAATGCTTACGAAACTATCAAAAGAGGAGGTAAAAACAGTGAAGGCAGGGAACAGTAGCGGATCATTAAGAACAGGTGAGGAAGTTCAGCACTGCTTGCCCCTTTTTGCTTGTAAGTAGAGTTTACATGTCTTGTCAGAGCTGTAAAGAAGACAGCAAAGATTTTGGACCAGATCTTTGACTGAGCCAAAATAACATGGCTTTGTAGCAGCTTTATCTCAGAAGACAATGGTGTACTTAATAGCAGCGTGTACTCTTAAATGCTAGGAACAACGTTTTTCTACTTTCTTTATCCTGGTATATTGCAGTTAATAACATTTTTCTGCAGTTACTTTAGGATCTTTCATGATACTCTACCATTAGAGTCACATTGATAACTATATCCCTAATTGTAATGAGTACATATACTGAATGAGTGTTAGAGCAGCTTTATTTAAAGTTTCAGACTTCAATATAACTAGCTATGTTTTTTTTTACATAAAGAATGGTCTGTGACATTTCCTTGACATAGTTCTCAGGCCATCTTTGTCATATTTTTTTGTGTCTCCAGTTGTGCACCATATCTCTGCTGTTCACCAAATTATCAGGTTACTTCTTGCCTTTAATATCATTCGGATGCCTAAGGCGCTTGATGGTTAAGGTGAAAGTTTAGTGGGAAGTAAGGACGAAGGGTTGAGCAGGAAAATAAAACTTAAGGGTGTGTAACCTTTTCTCTCCACTTAGATTATTCATTGATAATTTAGAAATGAGATGGATTGCTGTTAATATTAATGCACATTTCCTACAGTAATCTTTGATATAAAGCTTTTCGTATCTCATTAAGTAAGCTGATGAATAGACTTGCTTTTTTTTTTTTTGCACCCCTCCCTCTGCATGTTATTTAATAGAAGTTTAAAAAAGCCTTGCAACATGAAGGCTGAAGAAATACAATACATGAAATGTAACCTTTTCCCAGAGATATTTCTGCTTTAAATATTTCTGCTTGAATATTTCCGACTGCTTTCAAGCTTAACAAATTCATTTTCACAACTAATAACATTCTAACATACCCTCATAAGGGGGAAACAGTTTAATCCAATTTTAAGTTTTACTTTTATATTTATGCAGCTGAACTCTATTGATAACACAGTATTTCAAGCTGCAAGCTGTAATTAATAATAACGCTATATAATTGGTTACAGGAGCTTCAAAGTAATGTTTGAAAAATTACAAAATCAGATGGTAGGTGTATTAGTACTGCAAAAGCTTGAAAATTATTCCTGCAGTTTTAATATTTGTACCAATTAGTACCTGGTAAAGAACAGCGTAATTTTTAGGGATTTATAATAAAGGGCCATTTTAATTTATCTCAGTGGTGGTAATCAATATGATATTCTTCAGCTTTATATACATGTTTCTTATCTTGATTGTTTTTGGGAGGTATCTCAGAGCAGTTAGTTTTCAGTGGTACATTTGTGGTATGCTTTCTGACCCTCTGGTGATTGTTAGAAGAGGGACTTCTTTACATCTAATAGCACTTGAGGGTTTTCTTCTTCAATTAGTTGAGGCATTTTTAAAACATCTTGTAGAAAGCTCATTAGCTACAGTAGAGGGGGAAAAAAAAAAGTAGGAAGTTTCTGTAGAACTGGGTTTGTACCGGTTCCAAAGAGTATGTACTGCACAGTGGATTGTAGTGACAGAAGTTACTTACCCACCTTACTTCCTTCACCCGTGTGGCACAGTGTTGCTGATAAGCTTGAAAGAGCGGTATTCTGTTCAGATTTCTTATTCTTGTGGCCAATTCAAGCAATAATACCACTCATAAGAGTGCTTTTAAGGTATTATAACAAAAAATGCCAGAAACAATTACAAAGAAGCTTAAGTAATATACAGACAATGTAATTTTTTCATGGGTTGTCTAAGCAATGTTGTCACGTATTTGAAACCACCATTATACTTTAATACTTCTGAAGTGCACTAAGTAGTTATGAGAGTTGGCAAAGGGGGTCCCGAGGAGGCTTTATTCTGGAGCTAGGGATAGAAACCATCCCTATGTTACAAGGAAAATACTTGTACACTAAACACTTCCTCTTGTTGCCCTACTTGTACAAGTTATTTTGATTTCACTGGAGACAGTTTGCAATTTGGTTCTGGAAAGAAGTCCTGGGAAAGAAATAGGGACTTCTGTATGTGCTTGACACTGAAAGAAGACAGTGAATGCTTCCCTGAATCTCGTGGGGTTTAGCAAAGGATTAAATATACATGAAGGTTGTCTGTGAAGCTGCCAACAAAACTCGGGGTAGGAAGACTTTTGCCCACTGATATTTATTGTCTCATGCTGGCTGGGGTGTGAACTGTGATCAAGGCTGGGTTCATTAGCCATTTCATATGGTACAGTTAACAAATGGCTGTGGTATTGAATCTCTTCAGAGTCTGAGGAAGGACCAATGTGTTTCCACAGTGATGCCCACTGTAGTCCACTCAGAACATTTAGAAAACTCCGAAAAACTAATTCTAAAAGATCATTACAATATATAGTACCTCCGCACCTTCATGTGTTTACTCACATATTCGGCTTACTCCTATAAGTACTGTAGAAGTTGTTGGACTATACAGCTTATTTTTTTCCTTTTTACTTCACATGAATATCAGCTATTTGCCTTGGTTGAGAGCACAAATTCAAAGAATATTAAAAATGTCCAGAAAATTTTTTATTTCAGCAGTGCTTTTAGTGTGATGGCTTGTTTGTGGTTTTTTGTGAAAAAACTCCTGTCAAAGCAACCTTAGGAAACATCTGAATCAAAAAGTGGCTGTTCTAGTTTTTTATGGCCAAATTTCACACAATCCCATTAACAGGAAGTGGATTTTAAGAGTTAATCCCACTGGATATTCTTGTTGGAACTGAAAGTATTTGTAAAGGAGATACTAGAAGGGAAAGCATTAAGGACTCACAACATGATTTGCAGTCTGAGTAACGCTGCCCATGTTTGGATTTTACATTACAATTTTGCTGTGGTGCAAGACAGAGGAGAACTATCAGAAGCACTTTGACAGCTCATTTTCCAAGGTGGTTGTACTTAACTTTAAAAAAACCCCAAACAAATCTGTCAATAAGACCCAGAAGCTTCACAGATTGTGCAAAGAGTGAGATTTTTTTTTTGCTGCTTTATCAAGAACTAAAGCTCCTTTGTCCTTTATTGTTTTATAAACTCCTGCTTTTGTCACTTCGGCAGAAGGCTTGTTCTCACACAGGATTCGGCATGGCACCTTGTGTATTGCAGTGGTGTGAATGATTGTTGTGAGTCCAACTTGAATCAGGGATTGAATATGCAGACCATGGCATAACCCTGATCCGAGTCTGTGTGAGTGAACTTTGCCAATGAAACTTTTAATGTCTTTGCTTTCTCAGCGTGTGCAGACTTTTGTATGGAAAGCCTGTATTTAAGGGCACTATCCAAACAAAGGTGACAGGAATGAGTACGGTGACATGGGCTTGGGCTGTATTTTGTTACAATGTCAAAGGGTTCACAATTTGAATTGTAATCTTGGTTGTGCTTCACTGGTCTAGATTCAGTAGTCTCATTCACTTTAAGAAGTTACACCAGGTAAGGAGAAATTCCTGGCTCTTGAGTTTGCTAAAAAAATGGCATTCTTCTGTCTGTATGTCTTTCTTCAAACGGTTCCTAGTAGTTTTAAGTTTTCAGCATTTTTGCAGCTTTGCTTCCTACCTGGAGAATTGTACCTCTTAACAATCACTTGTGAGAAATACCTCATGATTGAATATTGCCAACATACTCTTAGTACAGCTCCTTCATGATCTCTGGCTGCAGTTTAAACAATGAAGCACTGGGACTGCCAGACTGAGTCAGACACTGCTGGTCAATACCTTGTCTCCAGTGGTGGCCTCAGTTACACGGAAGGGAAAGATACCACCATCTTACTTAACTGTCACTGGCAGAATTGCCTATCCAAGGAGTTTTCTGTAACCCCAGGTTTTTAGTGGTTGATGCTTAGATTTCCTGATTCATGAAAATTTATATCCGTTACACTTTTCTCTTGTTATCAGTTTAACCTCACTCATTGAACGTCCTCTTGTTTTGATGCTACAAATGGTAGATAGGAGAATCCAGTTAACCTCCTTCATAACGTGTCTTCTTATCTTGACAATTGGTTAGAAGATATGAAGTAATTGCAGTTTAATAGTTTTTGTTGTCCGTTTCTGGATCCCTTATTTCATGTATATCTCTGTTAAGCTGTGTAGCCATGACTGAAGGCTCCAAGTAAAGCCTTACTATTGATTTATGTAGTGTCATTGTAATCTCATTTTTATTCTCAGCCCCATTCTTTATACATCATGACAAATTGTAAGCTTTTTCTGTTGTCTGCTAGGTATCAAGCAAATTATTTCCAAAAGCTATCTGTTCTGACACTCAGGGTTTATTAACAAATGGCTACAGCTGATTTAGAATACAATGATGTGTGCGAACAATTCCAGGTATTCCTGACAGTGTGCCCTCCCTTGCATTTGTCAATAGTCAATATTTTTCTATGACATACTTGTTTATCTAGCTTTGTGAATACTCTCTCTCTTCTTGCTCCTCTTGTTTATTTCAAATAATTTTATACTGTCTTCAAATTTTGCCATCTTTCTGCTCAATATTTGCCTGCTCCCTGTTTTGAAAAGGATTGTTATATAAACCAAGCCCTAGCAAACGATTCTGAAGCACACGTTTGTTAGCCTTTCCAGCAATGAAGTTTTATTCTTTCTTTCTGCTTGTTGTTTTTGATCCTTCACGGTCCCTTCCCTCTCTCCACCTCCAAATCTCTTTCCATTCATCCTGAAGTCTTTCTTCTAAAAATTTTAATATTCCATATGCAGGGCTAATATATCTGTTTGGTAGTAACTACTTTTACTTTCTATATAAGTACTAATAATAACATCATGCAGAGACATTGGAACTTACCTTATAGTATCTTGCATAACTATACAGCCCTCCTGAATGCATTTATTCTTCAACGTGCTTTGAACTCGTGTTTCCCTATTATGTAGGATCATACTATCTGTTACTGAGCCAGTAGTGCTCGTAGTTTGAGGGTGAATGTTAGTAACTTTCAACAGGTACTAAGTTGAATTCTTGTTATCATCCAACTGTATGTGAAGCCACTGATTCAGTCACATAGAAAACCCACATAACAGGAAGTCTTTCAAGTATTAGATTAGGCTTAAATGAAACTTGGAATTTCTCTTTCTTTAGAACTTTTGACAACTGATAATTTCATTATGAATTTAAAGGGAAATTGCATTACATTTTTAGTACAAGCTGCTTCTGCATTACAGTTCAGCTGAAGTATGTTTTGTTCAGATTTCATTATAATTTTATTTTTAAAAAGCTGTAAAATTAAACAAAAAAATGAGTGTTTCATCTCATAGCTTTGCAATTATGTCTTCTGTTATTAAAAAGAAAAAAATGAGTAAATATCACTGAAACATTGTTTTGGGGATTTTAATGAATTTTGGCAAAATAGTAATATCGATTAAAAAAAAAAATCATAAAGATTAATGCTACCCAAGAATCAGCTTTCTTTCCTTCCTGAGGCCAAATTCTGCTAATAAATAGTGTACTTACATGATACATTGCATCAGGAGAAGTGTGGCCAGCAGGTCGAGGGAGGGGATTCTGCCCCTGTACTCTGCTCTTGTGAGACCCCATCTGGAGTGCTACATCCAGCTGTGGAGCCCCCAACATAAGAAGGATATAGACCAGTTGGAGCGAGTCCAGAGGAGGCCACGAAGGTGATCAGAAGGCTGGAACACCTCTATGATGAAAGGCTGAGAGAACTGGACTTGTTCGGCCTGGAGAAGAGAAGGCTCCAGGGAGACCTTATTGCAGCCTTCCAGTACCTGAAGGGGCTACAAGGAAGCTGGGGGGGACTTTTTACAAGGGCCTGTAGTGACAGGACAAGGGGTAATGGGTTTAAATTGAAAGCGGGGAGGTTTAGATTAGATATCAGGAAGAAGTTCTTCACGGAGAGGGTGGTGAGGCACTGGAACAGGTTGCCCAGAGAAGCTGTGGATGCCCCATCCCTGGAAGTGTTCAAGGCCAGGCGGGATGAGGCTTTGAGCAACCTGGTCGAGTGCAAGGTGTCCCTGCCCATGGCAGGGGGGGTGGAACTAGATGATATTTAAGGTCCCTTCCAACCCAAACCATTCTATGATTCTATGGTCTACTTTCCTGGGCAGTTCTACTGAGATCTAGGAAGCTGTTAAAGCAGACTGCAGTGGTTATTTTTTTTTCCTCTGAAGAGAAAGCAAAGTAAGAAAACAATCATTCTGTATGTTTACATAACAGACAGTGTCATGTGACATGACAGTGCACATTCTGTTATGTACTTTGACGTATATGACTGCATCCTCAATAGTAGGATAGATACATAGTCAAGTCTCTTCAGTGTTTTATTAGGATTTACCAAGCTTGGCATTATAATTTTTTTTTTTTTTTTGAGATTCTAAGAGATAAAAAGGGCTAATGTAAATAAGAACTAAACTATGGCCTACTAAAGAGGTGTCCAGTATCATTCTTGCTTTATATTATGGTAAATCCCAATGTGTTCTGGGCCTTATCCGTAGGATCTTTTATTTCTCATGGCTTTCCCTATTTGTTCTAATCTTTCCTCCCTTTCCTGTACAGAAGTATCCAGGGCTTGCATGAGAAAGAACAGTTTGCAGTTGTCACTGTCTGCTCTTTTTAATATGCTATGCTAATACAATACACTTGAGCTTTGCTCATCTGCATGATGTAGAAGAGTTGAATGAGTCGAATGTTACAATGCTGACTGTTCTTGCAAGATTACAAGCTAAGGGTGTCTGATTGGAAATGTCAAAGCGACATTTCCATCTTTGTTTTATTTGTTTTCTCCCTTTTGTTGAAGGGCAGGGGACCATATTGTGCTCTGAGTCACAGTAAGAACATGTTTGCTATAAAACTTGCAGTGGGGTAGCTTAGCAGTAACAACTTTCTCTTGGATGATTGTATGAGCCTGCATACGTTGGGACGGGGGTAACCCTTTTAGTCAGCTACATGTCATTCCTGCAATTCTGTTACCTAATGAGCTGCCCACAGAGCACCAAAGAATTCTGTTCAAAGAATAGAATACTTCAGAGAATTACTATTACTCATTCCAGAAAAAAGAGACATATGTTTATGCTTCACTAATAGTTGGAAAGGCTCCTACATTTAATTTTTTTCTGTTAGAAATGTATGATTTCTATGCAAATTACAAGCTGTGATACCATGACACAGAAGTTGGGATGGCAGAAATGTGCGTATTTTGAAACCTTACAGACTATAAAAGAGATTTTTTTTTCTCTTAATAAAAACCAAACTCTTTCTTAGGTCAAATCTGTCTTCTCAAGGACTTTTTATGATGGAAATAATGTTGCTTGTTCCTGTATTTTTAGCATTTCTTCAATATAGAATGATTAGTAGCTTTTCATCACATTTTAGAAGAAACTGAAATAGAACTAATTATTTTAAATGCTAAATTTCTAATAAAAATGCCAGTCTCTTTCTTTAACATTGTTAATTAAAGCAGAATATTTTGACTACACAAATTAATTAATTCATTAATTGAGTGAATGAGTTACACAACAATACCCTTGAGTAACAGACGTGTCAGGCAGATAAATCCCTATATACTGTATGTGTCCAGAAAACTTCCTTCCATGTATGTACTAAGCATACTGTACAGAAATGGAGCATAACCTTCATATGCCTTCATAAATCAGCTGCTTCTTGTGTTGTTTTCCAAAATGCTGTGGTTGGTCATAGGAGGAGGAACAGAATTTCGAAGCCCTTTTAAACAGAAGAACAAGGCAGTAATAGATTGCTAAATTCAGAACAGAGTCCATTGAAGTGCATACACCTATGGAATTTGCAAATGTTTTGGGTGGGGGTAATATGAAAACCAAAACTATCCCAACACCTCAATAATCCCTGCAAACGTTTATGCTGGTAGTATTTAATTACTATTAAATTATCCCATGGTTGTAAGTGCTCTCTAATTTAAGAACAACCACACCTGTTTTCAGGAATATCAAGGCACGATCTGTTTTCTTTCAAAAAATGGGAACAAAAAGCCTGAACTAAATTTTTGTTGAAGCTGTTTATTTTTGTAGGCATTTGTATTTTCCTTTATTTTGAGGATGGGGTGCTGTCTTTGTCTTTGTATTTATCTTTTACACAGTCTACTCCCTTTAAAACAGCATGCAGATCACAGAACATCTAAGAGAATCTATAAGCTGTGAGAGAATTACATCTTATTGAACTTAACCAGTGCTACCTGGGATGTAGAAAAACCCATAATGGCAGCTTTCCTAGAAAATCCTAAGAAGGATGAGAGAGAATGGTATTGTACAGTCCCAAGAAATGAACAACCTCCATTTTATTGAAGTTTAGGCTGAAAGTTTGGCATAAGGCTGCTTTTGTGGTAGAATGAGAGGCTGTATAACTCAGTAGAGCCTACTTAGGTCTTCAGTGCTGTCTCTGTTGCATATAATTTCCCATGGTTGATGGGAATAAAGCACAAATCCATAAACCAGAGACCCTATCCGCTACTGTATTCAGATACTAGCCAGAAGAGGGCAGTACTTTTATGTACGCTCTAGCAGGTGTATTGTAATCTATTTTGCTAGCATATTGGATTTGCTGTGAGATGCTTTACAACATTTGCTAAGGCCAGTAAATTGAGTGATACGATTATAAGTATTTTACCCAACATGTTAATGCACTTAATGAAGTGCAGATAATCGCACTGCTCAATTTATAAGAATTGTCAAACCTCATAATTACTTCCATTATGTTGTAGTATTTTATGGATTAAATCCTTTCAGAGCTTATTCAGGAGGTAGAAATATTATTTAATTTCAGTTAAATTATGTTAATTGGTTAATGTTTTTATTTTTTCCAGAATAATTTGTTTTGCAAAGTATAGTGTCCCTTTCCCAGAATTGAGATATTGAAGCCAAAATGAACATGATGTTTCTGTTACTAAAACATATGCAAAATAAATGGGTTGTTTTCCTTCTTTTTCCTCTGGTTAAGTGCAAAGAATTTGGTTTAAAAATAAAAAAAAAGCAACCTACAGAATGGTATTAGTATTGCAAGTTTTTACAGACTTAATTATGAACCTCTTACTGAAGTTAATGGGCATTTCGTCATTAAATCCCTTCAGTGTTTTGATATTTTAGTTAATCAGATGTACATGAGTTAACAGTGATGTCTGCACAGAGGCTCTTAAAGTCATGGGGCTCTGAAGATTATTTTCTTTCTGTGTGGACCTTGGTAGAGTCTGGAAACAGTGCAGGAAGGGGGGAGGATTTCTAGTGATGGCGAGTGTTCATTTCAGATGTAAAATGACTTCCTAATTAGAGAGTAATGGTAATGGCTGGTTTTCCACAGTAACGTCCATGAAATTATAAGGTTCATTAACTTAAGGTCAGTTTAACTGGAGTTATATTAGTTTTCTTAGTCTTTCTGTGATAAACAGTTGCAAAGGAGACAGCTTTCTGAAAGAAGGACATTTGGATGTGTTCAGGAAATGTGTTAGTGATGGGAGAGGAGCAGTTCCCATATGTGCACTTGCCACAGGCATTGCAAGCTTGTGACAAACCCCTCTGGGCTACCTGCACCTCAGGTGCCTCTCAGGAGTGGTGGAAGGCATTCAAGGACTTCTGTGGTGGGTAGAGAGCTGCCTGCTGTTTCCTTCTAAATAAATCTTTTTGCTCATTTGTTATTTCAGTTGTTATACAGGCACAGAAAAACTCATGCAAGAGAGAGATTATGTACAGTCTTGAAAGGTAAAATACCTCTTGTCCAAGTACCTTTTCTCCTAGTCCAATTACAGAGAATCTATGCAGAGGAGAAAGGAGAACATGAGAAATGAAAGAAGGGTAAGAAAGAACATAAACAAAAGGAGAAAATGTGAAATAGATTTCTACTGTTACCTATTATCAAATTTTAGTTCACAACACTTTCACCTTAATAAAGTACTTTAAAAACATGGTTATGTTTTCTTAGGGAGTGATACTCTAGGCAGTGTAATGTTTTGCTGAACAGGGAAGTAAGCTCCTGAGTTCTGCCCAGTATGATTTCATTTATTCATGGGAAGGGAAACAAAATAAGTTTCAAGAATGGACCTTGATCATTTTATGAAAGGGACTGTTCAGTGTTTTTTCTCGAGACAACGTGGGATCTGACTCAGCAACCCGGATGATCCCTTCTCATGCTGTGTTGTTCTTAGGCTTTGATCAGGCTCTGGGACAGAACGGTTGTGCAAGCTCCAAACTTGAGTTGAGCTTGGCTTCTATATGCCCCATCAAATCATCTTTTTTTGCTTAAGCCATGAATTTCCCACTTTTTCGATGGTATTATGATTGATGACTCTGTAATTTTATTTCTTCTTAAATGGATTTATTCAAATGAAATCATAAGCCTTTAGTAAATGTTCCTTTTGGTGATGCACAAAATCCTTATGCTCTAGCTTACTCCGTCTTAACTAAGAGAAAGGCAATACCTCCGCAAATACTGTTTTTTCACTCTGGTTATGAAAGATGATTTTTAATTACAACTAAGAATGGAGATCTAGTTTGGTGAGTGTATTCTATACTAAGTCACTTATTTGATTAGAAAAGTTTCCTACTGAAACAGCTGTGGTTTTGTGGATTATGGGGCAGATCAGATTTCATCTCAGTGACAGCTTTTGTGGACTTGTGGTTAATTAACTAAAAAAAACAGAACGCAGACAATAAATAGGTTTCTTTAATACCAAACGTTCAATTCTGCAAGCGACCTCAAATTTCAGTTATTGTGCAAAAGAGCCTTTTTTGTCTCCAAACTTTCTGTCAGGAAGTATTCTGATATTATGAGGTCTTCACAATTGACCATTTTAGCAGTCTATGCCATGTGCGGTTGAGAGCACGGTGAGAGAGTTTACACAGTGCTGTTGCTTTTGCTTACCCAACATTATTAATTCTCCACTCTACAAGCACTGAATTTCCCACCGTTCTAATTCATTCCCTTCCACGCATGTGAATAAATAGATTTTAGACAGGGAAGGAATACAAATAAGACCGATGCCACTAGCAGCCAACATGATGAGATACCAAGATTAGCCTAAGCCTTTCCCTGATTAATTTGCTTGATCAACTTTTTATTCATACTGAAATTATTGTTCACTGCTCACCAAATGGAAAAGAAAACAATCATCCCATCGCAGAGGCAGTGTGAGGGAATGGAGGGTGAGAACTTACTATGTGTGTATTAAAATAATCCTAATACCACTGAATTTTTCTCTGAAAGCCTGCAGGACTAAGATAATTGACACTAAAAAAAAAAATGCCAAAATGACATATATTCAACTAAATTTTGCATTTAATGTGAGTTCATTTTAAAAATTAATATCAGGTTTAACAAGTTGATTTAGGATTGTTGACATCTGAGAAGGGGAACACAGTTATCAAAGTAAAATAAACTTTGGAAAGCAGAAACAAAGCTGATATTTATCCCTCCATGGCAGACTTGGGAAAAGAGAGCAAGTAAAGGTGTCTTGTGGAATTGCACTGATTTCTTAGCTTAAGCTAGTTGCCAGATTTTTTTTGCCGCAGTGTTAGTTACTTTTGATTTAGTTTTAGATGCAACATCCTGTGCTATGTTC
>NW_010240384.1:70480-71535 GCF_000690775.1 Eurypyga helias | reverse complement strand
TTCCTGCTTTATAGGCTTTGATTCATTGTGTTGAGTTGCCAGACTTAAGGTGTGTATGCATACATATTTGTGGTGGCAGTGGTGAATGGAATGGTACTTGTATGAAAGTAGAAACAGAGATCATAGTCCCAAAGCTGATAGCAAGGTACTAGGTGAAATGAAAACATTACAAAAGCTATATGCTACCACATCTTTGTGGTGGGAAAAAAAGCTTTAATTTCTCATATTCTTGGCTCATGACAGTCTTTCAGATCAAGAAAAGGGAAAAAAGGAAAACAAGAGATGCAATTTGTTGATGATAAAGAGGAGTTAAAGATGAAGAATAGCAAGTTAATTCTCTAGAGTAAGATACCGTGAGTTGTATCCCTTCTATCTTGTCGGAGCCCCAGATGGCCTTCCAGCTGTCACTTCTTCCCAGGCGACTTAACTCTTAGACACCCAAATTCATTCCTTTTTAAAGCTCCTGCTGGAGACTTCTGGCTGTAAGCGTGCCATGTCCTCTACTGAAGTCCTCAGAGAAGCCTGAAACACTGTCTGTGATCAGATCAGGAGGCTGATTTACTTTCTGTGATGCTGTAGTCATGGCCATCTCACTCTTGCACTAGAGTATAGGGTCACTCTAATGCCAGTGGATGGTTGATGTGTGAATGCCATTCCAGGCTGGCTGCAGCCAAATCCTACCTGGCTGGGAGGGTGATGTTACCTGTAGGGCTTTTGCATGTGACTGAGCCACATGCACAGTCAGAGAATATGCAAAAATAAAAATTATTTGGGGAAATTTCTTCAAGTGGTGCCTATAAATTAGGGATCTCTAAGGCTGAGAGTAGCAGGTGTGCAGACACACAGTTTCAGACATGCACACAGAGAAAAATATTTGTAAATTCAGAGTATTATTTGGCATAAAATACAAGAATGTGAATGTACAAACACACCTACTTTCTTACAGCGTTCTTTGAAAATAGTTTGTGTTAAAACAGGATTTCTAGTATGAATGAAGAATCATATCTGTAGTCACTCCTTTGTTAATTTAGGACCTCTTGTTTTCATCAAATAGG
>NW_010240384.1:0-70449 GCF_000690775.1 Eurypyga helias | reverse complement strand
CATTCCTGTGACAAAGGAGTTGGCCAGAATCTTGAAGATCATCCAATTATGGTTTAAAGAAACTTAAGGGAAAGACAACTAACTAAAGATAAAAGTCTCTGAGAGTATCAGGAAAAGAGAAAGGAATAATGTGAGAAAGCAATTGCTTCAGTTTCTTGTATGAGTTAACTAAGGCGAATTACACCTGTCCTTAATTTCTGCAGTGAATGGAATCAAGGCCTCTGGTGTGTCAGGTTTGGACTGGCTTGCTTTCCTTCCTTTATTCTTTTCCTCTTTTCTTCTATTTCTTTCTCTTTTGCTATGAACAGACCTCATATTTATATGAAAAACTGACACTGATAATAATTGAGTGTTTTTAGATTTACATATGTTAACAAAAAGGGACTCAGTGCTCTGGTGCAGAAGGAGGGAGATGTAATAGGAGGACAAGATCTTCCTCTGCGTTTTTCTGTTGACTGCCTAAACTCTCTAGAGAGTCAATTTAAGTGGACTGAAAAGTCCCCATTTGGGCCCAGACATTTAAAATTTCAGTCAGGCTGTGCCAAACTTAATCATCTCATTAGCAGGATTGTATTTCATCCCATGTGTATTCTGTGCCACTAGAAGAACTCTTGTAAGAAAGAAATCAAGGAGTTTTGATCAATCCATTATTTAATATTATGAAATGCAGACACTATTTCATTTAAGGGAAAGTATCACAAATGTCTGAATTTTTCTTGGGAGAGATGTCAGTGAAATTTAATTCTGATTAAAGTAATTATCCAGAATTTGCAACACATGAGAGCCTTCATGCAGCTGAATGGGGTCTAATCAAAGGTCCAGATAGCTCAGGGCTCTGTCTCTGACAAAGGCCTTTTGCAGAAAAAACACTAAGGAACAGGGTGTGTGTGCAAAGTGATTTACCAGGATTTCCTAGACCATGAAGTGTAGCTAGACCATTTTATTTAATATCAATCTGTGCTCCCTGAATTTATTCAATTTTCGTAGTAGCCTGAGAGCAGATAAAAGGCTTTGGGATTTTTCTAAACTGCAGATATATCTGCTTCTACATATTAAAGAAACAAGAACTTCTGTGAGCAGGGAAATAATGTAGTCTCATTAACTATGGCTTGGTATTTCATGGTTGAATTGGTTGAGAACTTTGATTAAAGTTTATCTGTATTTGGGTTGTTTGAAATGACTATCCTGTGTGGATGATATGCTGTCTAGCAAAAGCTGAGATCAGTCTTTCCCACAGTGAAGCCGCTAACTGGATCTCTTGTCTCTCATCAGCCTTGTGCTTTCACAAAAGATGAATGTACTTAATAAGCTTTTGGACCTCTATCTCTCTGTCAAATTTGGAAAAACTGTACAAAAAGCTGGTAGGCCTCATGCAATATACCAGAAAAAAACTACATCACTCCACGTAGAAAATGAAAACATGATTGCATAAGATTAGTTTGTTTAGCAAACAACAACAATCTCTGGAATGTGCAAAGCATGCCAATAATGTGGTCAAAACCTTATTTGGAATGTTAAATGAATGACCTCTTATGTACTCCCTGAAATTAAAGCACTTTTAGTAAATACTGGGGTATTTTTACCTCTGAGAAAGTAATTATTTGAGATTAAAAAGGGGAAAAAAAACCTCTTTCCAAAATTATCTCCACCCCAGGCAGAAAAACAAAGGAATCAAATGAAGGATTTTGTTTATCGATGGTTTATACATTCTTTTTAAGAAACTGAAAACTATCAGTGTCTACATCTTTTATGCATGGCAATATTTAACTTCCCTGTAGTATTTGTGGCATTTGGAACTCTGGAGCATACTATAAATAATCCCAGTAACTGTAAGTACTGTGTGTCATAAATGTCAAGATTTTAATTGCATCTACTAAGCCATAGGCTTAGAATCATAGAATCATAGAACACTTTAGGCTGGAAAAGACCTTTAAGATCATCAAGTCCAACTGTTAACTTAGCACTGCCAGGTCCAGTACTACACCATGTCCCTAAGCACCACAACTGTACATCTGTTCCAGGGGTGGTGACTCGACCGCTTCCTTGGGCAGCCTGTTTCAATGCTTGACAACCCTTTCAGTGAAGAAAATTTTCCTTATATGTATTCTAACCTCTCATGGTGCAATTTGAGGCCATTTCTTCTTCTCCTATCGGTTGTTACTTAGGCGAAGAGACCGACACCCACCTCACTAAAACCTCCTTTCAGGTAGTTGTAGAGGTTGGTAAGGTCTCCCCTGAACCTCCTTTTCTCCAGGCTATGTAACCCCAGATCCCTCAGCCTCATAAGACTTGTGCTCTAGACCCTTCACCAGCTTCGTTGCCCATCTCTGGACATGTTTAGCCTTATCTGGCAATTAAGTACCACTCAGTTGCTTGATCACCTCCCACTTTCCCGGAAGAGAGTCGAAGGAAAAGACAAGGAAAGCTCTTAAGGTTGAGATAAGAACTATCTAATAATATAAATGAAAATTATAGTGATACTAATGCTAACAATACTACTACTACTAAGTGATTAAAATAATAGAAAATAGAACATATAATACACTAGCTCACCAGGTGCCAACCAACACACAGCCAGGTCCCAAAACAGCGAGCAGTCCCTGAGCCCGAGAGCCCAAGAGCAGGGAGAAAGCCCCAGACTCTCCAAACCACTAACAAAAGAACCTGCTTCTCTGCTAACATCATCACCAAGAGCTAACAAAAGGAGCCAATGACCCAGCTATCAGCTAGCCCTAAAGCCTTAGTGATCCTCTGGCCTCAGGCCAACTTCGTGCCTTTGAAACTGCACATGTGCACACCCAGCCTGATGTATCATGGAATGAAACAAAATTCCTCAGCTGTTGTGGGTCTGTCAGCTCTGTACAGGAGAGGAGCTTGTTCCTGCCTGAAACCAGCACACCAGATTAGGTTGTATTTGGCTTTGACCCTTCTAATTTTCCCCCTTCATAACCTCACAACATCCTTGTAGTCCTCCTGAGTTGCCTGCCCCTTCTTCCCAAGGTCATAAACACGTCTTTTTATCCTGAGCTCCACCCAAAGCTCTGTTCAGACAGGCCAGTGTTCTTCCCCTCCAGCTCATATTTTGGCAGACGGGGAGGGCCTGCTTCTGCGACTTTAAGGTTTCCTTCTTGTAGGATGTCTGCTCTTCCTGGACAACTTTACCCTTCAGAACTGCCTCCCCAGGGGCTCCTAAACAGGCTAAACTCCTAAACCAGGCTCCTAAACAGGCTAAAGTCTGCCCTCTGGATGTTCAAGGTAGCAGTTCTGCTGACCCCCTTCCTTACTTCTCTAAGAATCGAAATCTCTCATTTCATGATTGCTGTGCCAAGACGATCTCTCACTATAATATCACCCACATGTCCTTCTCTGTACAGAAGCAACAGGTCCAAGCGAGGCACCTTCCTTAGTAGGCTCACTCACCAGCCGTGTCAGGAAATTATCTTCCACACATGCCAGGAACCTCCTGGACTGTTTCCACTCTGCTGTACTGTATTTCCAGCAGACATGTGGTAGGTTGAAGTCCCCCATGGGAACAAGAGGTAGGGACTTTGAGCCTTCCCCCAGCTGCTCATAGAAGATTTCGTCTCCCTCTTCATCCTGGTTGGGTGGTCTGTAACAGGCTCCCACCACAATATCTGCCCTGGTGGCCTTCACACTGATTCTTACCCATAGATACTCAACCCTGTCATCACCATCATTAAGCTTTAGACAATCAAAACACTACCTAACATACAGGACTACCCCACTACCTCTCCTACCTTGTCTGTCCCTTCTGAAGAACTTCTTACTGCTGTTTGGAAGAATCATGTAATGAGCATCTCCCCAGGAAGTTACATGATGAAGGGATTCATCCACTTAGTTTATCTGATGCTGTTTTATGAGTAAAGTTGTTAGTATGTAACTTTAGGATGTAAAAATCAGAACCTGAGAAAAGGAAAAAGGAGAAATGTGTTTCTGTGACAGTGTGCCTCCCACATATACAGCGATTTAATATCACCACAGTTAAGTAAGTTGTCAGTGCCATAATATGCTTTTTGCCTAGATGCTGTCTAAACTTTGTAGGACATAAATAAAGAGGCCATTGTCAAAGACTGCAACCAGAAACAAATAGTAAAAAATTTAACTCCCTGCACTATTCTCAGCTGGTTTGAGTGTTCTCTTCAACTGTGAACAGAATTTAATTCTTACTATTCAGGTCTCTCACAGTTCTGCCATTTGTGGGTATTTTTCACAAACATTCAGATAGCCCAAGGTCTGCCTGTGGAACAGTCCAGTTTGTACCAGGACTGGTAAAAGGTCTCAGTGATGTGCCAAGCACAAACTTCCATGTCAGTTCTGCCACTGTAGTTATTTATGACCAAGACACATCCATTGTGGGGTTGTGCGTGAGGTAAAGTTGCAGCAGGTTCAATGTTACCTCCTTGCTCTGGCACCACAGATGAGAAGAAGAAATACTTTTTTACTCGAGTTCTTTTTAGAGTTCCTTTCTGACCTTTCCTTAATTCTCCAACACCAGGGAGTGGGGTGTCTTACGTGAAGATTTACCAAGAGGCTTAAGGAGGTTTAACCCTCTTCTCCCTCATTATCCTGAGATATGCTCTCCGGTGTTCCTGCATTAGCAGCTCAAACACGTGTGTCCTTTGCCTCAACTCCTCCAAAGCAAGAGAGAAACTGAAGGATTGAGCTGTCGTTCACCAGTGTTTTTATGTTGTGTTTTTTTCCTTGCTGTGACACAACATAGGGAGAAAGAACTGGGTCTTCTCCTTCACGGGTGTTTTTCTCCCTGCCTATACCTTCCAATTCTGTGACTAGAGGGCTGCAGTATGGCTCTGGATGTAAAAAAACCAGACACCAACCTTACCACAAAGATGCCCTGGGAAGTAAATTTGCAACTCAGCTTCTGAAAAAAATTCCCTGTAAGCTTTCAACCCTTGTTAGTGGCTTTTATGTGTTCATCCCAGGGGCAAGATTGTGCTGCAGGTACTTTATGGTTTTCTGTTGCATTATGTGAATTGCAGTAATGCTTTGCTATTATTTCTTTGGCTTGCTGGTTTTTAGAAGGTATTTGGAGATAGGCCTTAAACTTTTGGTTGTTACTGAATGGGAACCTAAAAGTGGTGTTTAGTAGATCTATTGCCAGACTATTTGCTGTTGCTGGGAATGGACTTGAGGTCCAATCCATCTCCACCTAATTCCATGTTCCTCTGCACCCGAGCACAGTGTCCTCGGAATGACAGAAAGATATAACAAAGCTATTCTTTTCTAGACAAGCAGAGATTTTTCAGCTTTGTTTGGATTTCTCAGGGGAATTAAGTGTGTTACAGGTGACTAGAGAAGTATTGGTCATATTATCAAGTCAGAGATTTTTCATAACATTTAAATGATATTATTACTCCTTTTCCAGAGCACCTAATTGCATTGTATGTCATATGATCGCATGGAAAAAATATGCTGAAATCTGGAAAAGGTTGAAATAAATGCTTGGGTTAATTCTATAGCATAATATTTTGTTCTAGAAAGAACAGAACATCTTTAATTCCTTATGCCGTAGGAGAAGGGGAAAAGCTGCATTTTATTTATATCCATTATAATTCTGCCCCAGTGACTTTCAACACGTAGCTTTGTTGTGTTAGGTACTCATGTTCAATTATGGAAATGATGCTTTTGGAAGAAGCTCTTTATAATAAAATGCATGGAAGTTATGAAGAAAACAGGCTGATGATCACTGTAAGGTGATGGAGACAGAATAAACAATTCAGAAGTAATATTAAGGTATTCTGTGGGTTACAATTGAATTCTGGGTTGTAGACAGAATGTCCTCTCCACATATTTGAATAGGCATGGCAAGTACTTCTTGCTGTTGTCTGCATTAGGATCCCAGGGCCTGTCAGCACTGAAAAAATTATTCAGACAGCTTGAATATATCTGTCTCAGCTCTTTGCAGGCCACCAAGTATGTCTTGCTTTTCAGAAGCTAACTCAAACCAGAGCTGCAGTATAAATGTAGGTACTGTGCTTTTGTCATGCTTTAGCCCCAGACAGCAACGAAGTACCAGGCAGCTGCTTGCTCACCTCCCCTCTTCCCCAGTAGGATGGGGGAGAGAATCAAAGGAAAAAAGAAAGAACTTGTGGTTTGGGATAACAGCAGTGTAATAATAGAAAGTAAATGAAATAAAATAATGCTACTAATAATATGTAATAAAAATATTACTACTACTACTGATGATAATAATATCTAATATAAAAAAGGAGATAGGGAAGGAAAACAAACTGATAGAACTGCTCACCACCAGCTGACTTGACGGTCAGCCAGTCCCTGAGCAGTGATTCTACTCCCAGCCAACTCCCACAACTTATATGCCAAGCAAGACATTTGATGACATGAAATATCCCTTTGGTCAGTTTGGATCAGCTGTCCTGGCTGCGTCCTCTCCTAGCTTCTTGTAGAGAAGAAGCTGGGAACACAGGGGCAGTATTACAAGCTTAGAAAGTCCTTGGCTTAATATAAACATTGCTTAGCAACAACTAAAAGCAGTCATGTGCTATCAATATTCTTCTCAGCAAAAATCCAAAACCTAGTACGTACTGTGAGGAAAATTAACTCTATCTCAACTAAGACCAGCACAGATTTATAGTTTAATTAACAATAGTTGTTAACACTCAGCTGTGGACAGGTGATTTTTTCAGACTGATTATTCTGGTTGTGCTAAGAACAAGAGACAGGACGTACCCTTGTGCTGCTCCAAACTAGATACAAGCATCTCTAATATTTACGCTGTACTAAAGCAATGTGTGTGAGGAAAAGGGTCTTCAGAGTCTTATTGAAATGAAAGGAGAAAATAGATATTTAAGACTTTCTCAGCTTGTCATGATGGGTTCCAAACAAGACATTGAAGTAAAAGACACATCATGTAACTGCCTCTCAGAGGCAATGTGGCAAATGTTAATAATGACATCCCCATTCCTGATAACTGCAGAAGAGCAGGAGTATGGTATTCATTTTCCTTCCTGCTGAGGCACATGATGTAATGTACGGAATCTCCTATTGCTTTCTTGGGGAATGTGACCTCTTGGTGACAGCAAGAATGACCTAATTAAACGTAAGAGTTTGGGACATAATGAAATGGGCCATACTGGAAACATTTTTCCCTCAAAGCTTGTTGAAAATAATCTGTTCCATCTGCCTGTTGAAACCCTGATACTCTAATATTTTCAGTAAGAACAGCTCATGTGCAGGCTGCCTATCAAGAAATATTCATGGAAAATAATTGGATACACCAGTTTTGAAACATGAGCCTGAGAACTGCAGAATAATTGTGTCAGTATTCAAGCATAAGAAGAGACAAAATTCAATGAATAAATGATTCATCATTAATTAGTGCCATTTTATGGGCACTCAGAGTATGGTAGGCACATTCAAACCTTGCCCAAAGACCATCTAATAAAAAAGAATATGTTCCTGATGACTGCATGAATATTAGGTGCAGTCATCAACAGCAACAAAATAAAAGTATCTTTTATTTGTGAAAAATTTGTTATTAGATGCTTTTTCAAGCTAAATCGCTCAGTCATTCTTTGAAGTCAATCATCTCTTTTGCCTCATGCAATGTAACTTGGTTTCTTCTAATCTGCCCACCTGCTCTTCCAGCCTTCATCCTGAGACACTTCAGCAATTCTATGAGCAGTTTGTGCCTTCAGAACCAATGCCAGGTAGCTGAATGTGCCACTTTTTTTTTTGTGGATGTGGCAGAAAACATGGGTTTTTTCAGAATTGTGGGGTACTAGGGTTATGCATCCAACATCACGGTACATTCATATGCTTCAATTTTTTTAAAAACAAGATTATTGGAATATTATTTGTGGTTTTGTAGAGATTCATTTATTTATAATTTTGTGATTTATTGAAATATTCGTGCCATCAATAAAGTTTCTGTTCTTGGGGTGTCAGCATTCATGTGAAGTGTGTTCAAGGCCCTCCCATGATAATGGGTGCAAGGTTACAGAACTAAAACATGACAGATTCCAATATGTCAATGGCTTCAGTGATACTGTCATTTGAAAAAAATGAACAGCTACATGGACTTCAAATTTGTACCACTCTGTAGCATTTAATTTTGTTAGTGGGTCTTATAACAGTCAGTGCATGCACTGATGTGATGTGTAGCAGCTGTCACACAATATCATTGGAAACAAATTTTCCTTTGACTGTAGAACATGAACTGCAACTAAAGGAAATGTGGAGTTGAGAATCTGGGAAAATACAAATTGTGATGAATTTGGATCCTTTCTGGCAGTCAAAAGAGTAGTGCACCTGTTGGTATCTGGTGACTGAAATACACATATTTTAATTCAAACTGAAATTGCTTCCTGGTTGTACTGTATACAGATGATTTACAGCTTTGTTATCTGTTATGGCAGTCCGTGGAACATTTCAATAAAGAAGCAGAACAGGTTGTGGACTGTGTTGAAAATAGTTATTTTTTTCTACATTTCAAATCCTAATCTTTGATTTCAATTGTACAATTTAGATATAAAAAAAAAAAAAATCAGTGTATCAGAGTCAGAATCAGTGTATAAAATCTTTGTTTAGACAGCTAACTGAACTGTAAAACAGACTATGCGAGAAGATGGCATGGTTAAAGAACTGCAAATCTTTAGGGGGGTGAATTTTAAGAGGTATGAAAGATGGTTGGACTGTATAAAACTGAGGTCTCACCTGCTACTGCAGAAATCAGTCAAGGTGCCCATCTGTCTGGCCCATTGGGATCATCATACACCACAGTAATAGCCCAAAGGCTTATCTGAGCTTCAGTGAAGTCACATAAGTTTTGATCTTATGTGTGGAGGGAAGCCTTGCTATGGAATCTGAACACATGGAAATTTGAGATAGTTAATATTAAGATACAGATTTTTAAACACTGACGATATTTAAACTGTCACAGTTGCCTATAAATGTATCTGAAATTCTAAGTTACTGTTAAGTGCTGTGTTTAGGGACTCTCACGTCATAATAGTAATTGCAAGTCCTATACACAATGATATTTAAATTCTCCTTTATCAGTTTATTGGTTACTGAGCCAAACTCCCCATCTATTAAATTTGAAGAATGTGTTTTAACAAAGGGGAATTAGTATGTAGGACATACTCTTGTCTTCTCCTCTCTTGAATGACTGGGAGATCCTATTTATCTATTACTTTCTTAAATCAGAAGAGTTAGAAAGGTAGTAATACGTAACTCTGTACCTCTGCAACTAATCACAGGTAAATTGTGTCTGTTGTAGTTGATTGATGTTTTCCCAGGATACAAAGCAAAAGCAAAGGTTTTAGCCTGTACTTTAAATACTATAAAGTTTTGAGAATAGTGAACAGATGCTCTTTCTTGAGATATCAAAGAAGACTATAAATCAAAAAAAAGCAATCTTACAGTTATTGAAAATGGGAACTTCTAAGTGGTAAAGTTTAAAAACTGGTGAAATCCCTCACATTTCCAGGAAAATACCTCAAATTCTCTGAAGAACAGACCATATGTGTCTTCTTGCACTGTGCTACCTGTTGGTAGGGTAACTGTTCCCTTGAAGATAGACTTTTCAATAACAAATTGCTTGAAGATGCAGACTGAGATGTCCTGAGAATTGAAGAGGTGAAGTATGAACTGAAGACTTCACTAAATACAGTATCTTCATACAGTGGTCTTCATGAAAGCCTAAAATAACTTTTGTCATTGGTTAAATTCAGGAATCTTTTATTTGCTTGATTCCTTAAAATACACTTAAGAATACATACCCCACAATTCCCATGATATATTTCCATGATCTATATTTATTTCTTTTTATTATCACCAAGACTATTTTAAACAAGAAAGCTATTAAGGAAGGCAGCTGGACAATGAATAAAGGCTACAAAGATTGGGTCTGACAGAAAAAATATAGCCTTAAACCTAAGGGATTTGTTATTTAAGTTTTTAATACTTACTGCAGTATGTTACAAGAAACTAAGAAGATGTGAATTACTGAAGAACATGAAATTAATTATAAAGTTTCCACAAGTGCCAAATATTAAGCTGTCTGAGAACAAGGTTCCCTGTCTAGCTCAAGTGGATGTTTCACCATTTGGGGTGCCTTCTGTTACATCTGGCTATATGTCCTAAAATTGTTAAGTGACACAAGAAAATGTAACACAAACCGTGCTTTTAAACTCCCTGAAGTAAGAACAAGTGATAAGATTATCCTCCCTTCAAAAAGGATCTTTAAGTATTTTCTGAAGTACTGCAATTTACTATCTGCTCCATGAACATATGTAGGGTTTCCTCCCATCTAGGAAGTCTTAAAACACTTTTAAAGTAGTAGAAATTTGCCTGTGACAGAACTCATTTCTACATTGCGCAAATGCAGACACTTCAGGAGTGGAACCTGCCACGTTTTTATAATTCACAACACCTAAAGCAAAAACATAGGAGGAAAAAAGAACATGTTCTCTTGGAATGGAAAAGAAAATTCCTGAAACAATGCGAGAGGAGCTGTAGCAAAAATTGGCCAAATTACTTGTTACATAGAGCACGTAATAGTGTAGCTTTATAGCGTATATCAAAAGTGATGTATAAAATAAGAGGTACCTGTTGAAAGAGGATATACAGCGATATTTCTGAAGTTTAGAGATACTTTTCATAATAATAAAAAAGCATAAGAGGATACTTTGGTGGTTAAAGGTCCAAGGTAACAGAGCACCCTGACCTTTTAGATACATGACTACTGCAATTAATTTAATTTTCATGTCAGTGAAGGGGCAATAGCTTTAGGAATCTACCAAAAGCTGAGCAAGGAAAGAAGGGCAAAATGTTTTTGTGTTCTTTAATATTTGGGTATTTGTTCACAGCACAGATTTTATTTCAGTTTCACTGTGTTAATAGTACTATAAAGCTTTTTGTTGCAAAAAAAAAAAGAGAAAAGAAACTGCAGCAGTGAAATGAGAAATGTGTTGCTTTGGGTATTGGGAATCTCTGTCAGTTAAAGGCATTTTTTCCATTGCAGCAGCAGGAAAAAATGCCTTAGATAACATGCATAATAAACAGGACTGTTTTCCAAGGGACATATTTTGTCGCTAGACACCTGGTTTGTTACAATGGCATAGGCCATGCCCATGGTCAGCCTGATGTTTAGACAGTGCTTGGGAGTAGCAGGAACAGTAGACCAAGGTCTGGCTGTGTTCATATCCCTTTTCTGTATCCTCACAGCTGGGGGTTATTAAAGGAAAGGTCTGCTTCACCTCTTCCTGAAGCAGACTTAATACTTCTAAGTTCCAGAACTTCTCTTGTCCATAGCTACAATTCCTTGTTGTGTGGCAGAGAGAAATCCACCATCTCAGCCCATCGAATATTCGGTTCACTGCTGGTAACAGGCAGTTCCAGAGGTGCTGAATGGTGAAAACTGCTGTTTTCATTTGGTACACTGTATTTATTCCCATGGGTCATCTCATCTTAGTGTTCTCCCTTCTTCTAACTTTTCTCATTCCTCCTGACCAGCATTCCAAAGGCTGTTGATATGCCAGTAGCTCTTTTGTACATTGTACAAATTCTCTGTGGTTTTTATTTTGATCTTTTTATGAATCAAGGGTTGACAAGGCAAATAGTGTGTCCAAAGTATACAGTAAAATGGAACGGCCGTGTAGATGTTGCCAAAATGTAAATAATCACTTGAATAATTATTCCTCTATTTCTTGTTGTCTAAAGGTCAGAAAGCTGTGATTCATTGTGAATGCCCAAGAGATCTCTCTGGATACTGATATCGTCAGTGTACAATGTATTCTAAATGCCACAGCCACAAATTAAATAAGAGCTATAATAGGACACCATATGAAAACAGGGTGACACACAGTACTGGTGGTAGTCATTGTTTGTCGTCTCATTGGTGTTCATATCAGAAGAATGTATGGTAAAGAATGAAGTTGCTTATATACATAGTGAGGGAAACTATTTCAAGCATTTCCAAGTCCATATCTATGGCACGTGCAGTGGGACAGGTAAGCATACAGGGTGATATTCACCAGCCCTACTTTAAGGATTCAAACACTATGCATTTGTGATGGTGTTAGTTTTCATGAGACGCCTTACAGACATCATGGAAAGATGAAGGCAGCTTCAGAAGCCAATTTATTTGACTTATCTTAAATATTTGCAGTGGCATGAGATGAGCAGCATGCTGCTAGGGCTGGTTTCTCCCCAGTGGCGATAAACAGAGCCTGTATGGCTACCTTGTATTCTATTATCTAACTTTTAGACACTGAAATTTAGGTGATACTGCTGTCATCTGTGATTACTGGATTTATATGCACTTTTTGGAGAAGAGACAAAATATTCAGGCCTAGGGCTAGTGGAAGATTTTGACAGTTTGTTCTTTCTCCCTGTGTGGTCTCACTCCACACAAACTGCTTCACAGCACAAAGAAAATAAGGGCAATGAGGTCTACATGGAACAATCAACTGAGTGCCTTTCGGCACTAACAGATGTGCAGTAGTGACTCTGATTTTGATGTGCTTAGGATGCACTCCCCCGCCTTCTACAGCTGTCTACCCAATTCCACTGTATATTACAGAGTACCCATAATAAGGATAGCAGAAGAGCTTGTGTTTGTGGGTCTCAGTCACCTCTAGGGCACAATCATGCCATATCGATAAACTGATAAATATACATTGTACTTATTTTTTATCTCTGCATTGGTGTAACCACAGCACAAAAACATGTTACCTGGTAGAGAAAGAGAGTGGTCTAGTGCAGCAGTCTCCAAAGTGGAGTTTGCACACCCCAGTGTGTGTGCAAGACCATAGAATCACAGAATGTTTTGGGCTGGAAGGGACCTTAAAGACCATCTAGTTCCAACCCCTCTGCCATGGGCAGGGACACCTTCCACTAGACCAGGTTGCTCAAAGCCTCATCCGGCCTGGCCTTGAACACTTCCAGGGATGGGGCATCCACAGCTTCTCTGGGCAACCTGTTCCAGTGCCTCACCCCCCTCTCTGTGAAGAACTTCTTCCTAAAATCTAATCTAAACCTCTCCACTTTTAATTTAACCCCGTTACCCCTTGTCCTGTCACTACAGACCCTTGTAAAACGTCCCCTCACAGCTTCCTTGTAGGCCCCCTCTTCCTTGTGGATGATCCACTGGGGTGCGGGAAGAATTTTGTTGTTGTTTGTTTGTTTGTTTGTTTTTTAGTATTAACAAAATAATAAAAAAAATTAACAGTAGTGTATATTTCATCCTTGTCTTATAATTTTAAAATTTTTGTTTCTAGGTATGTTTATAATATTCTTAATATTCTATTAAAAGCAACAACAGCAACAGCATATTATTTTAATAATAAACTTTTAAATAATATAATACTGCATATATATAGTTAATAAATATATATTGGGGTGTGTGCTTGAAAATCTTTTACTGATAGGCGTGCATGATGAAAAAAGCTTGGGGACTACTGGTCTAGTGTATGTGATAATATTTAAACTTTAACAGCAAAATTTGCTGGAGGATGTCTGTCAGAACCCTTCATTGTGTTTTTGATGGTTTCATGAAACTAAAGGCTTTTGCTCTGCTGATCTCATCTGATGCAGAAATTGGCTCCTGTTTATTCGAGGTAAAAGCTATCTTGAGCAATACATTCTCAAGACGATAGACCTGTCACCATTTAGTGGAAGACACAATATGGCCTCTAATGGAGTCTAGAGAGAGCAGAAGGTAGGCATGTCAAAGTAGAGATTTTAAAATCTGTTTAGAAAGAATGAATCATGAAGAAACAGATCGTGCTAAAGAGCCCCTGTTATGAAGTTTCAGAAGTAACAACATAGTTGGCAGGGTTGCCTGTAGGACAGACAAAATTGATTGGGAGGCTACCTATGTCTCCATCATTTTGAACAGTCAGTTGGGCTTGGATCCAAGTGTGTGTTTTGCCAATGGATTTTATCCTCTCCTTAACAAAGCAAAACCACATATCTATAGTGCTTTATGGATTTCAGCTGCATAAAACCTGACATTTCACTTTTTTTTTTTTAGCCAGCTTATAACATGTCATAAATTATTTACCTTTAGTTTCAAGTTTGGGGCCTAGATCTAGTCATGCCGGAATCAAAAAGTCTAGTAAAGGACCATAGGAAGTGTTGTGTGTAGTTTTGGTCAAGTTTCAGAAGATGTTAAGATCAATGAAGCATCTTGGAGAAAGAATAGGAACAGCACAATGGTGCTGTAAAGTGTGGTAAGTCGATGCTGAACTATTTGTAAGTCTACCTCTGCAGGAGGAATTGTCCTGTTTAGCTACAAACAGAGCCCATCAATCCATCAATTTCCGATTTATTTCGGAATAACTGTCAAGACCATGTTACATAAATTTCCTCTCTTCTAGCGTAGGAAGAGGCTGCACTTTTAATAACAAGGGAGATTGTACCTTCATACCATTTTCCAGTCTAGTCATAATGTTTTAGAACAGTTTGAGATCTTTACATGGGGTTTGCAGGGTTCGTTTTCAGTTCTTCTGAACACTGAATTTTCAAATTAAGTCTGTGGGAGTGGTAGAATTAAACATGTCTGAAAATCAGTTCCCAGAGGTCCTTTATGTGTCAGTCATTACTTTTTTTTTTTTTCCTTTGGAGTTTCTTCTTTGAAGACCAGTTATGACAGGACTGCTTTTCTGATGCAGGGCAGTGACTGTTTCAGCAGTAATCAACCATTTAAAGATTCAAAATGTTGATGTGACCCAGTAGCCATTTTTCTGAAATGATGGACATTATTCTTGCGTTGTACTTGGAAACCGAACATCTGCTAACCTTTGATGCTGAAAATCTCCCGACTCTGCCTTCCTATCTGTCCAGATTTCTTAATCGTGCTTTTCAAGACCTGAACGATGAAATTCCTCTGGGAGAGTTGCAAGCTCTCCAACAATATCTCCATTTTCATAATTTCATCATCTAGAAGATGTCACTTTAGGGAAAGGCACATTAACAAATTATGGAGGGACGTAAACTTAGCGCGTCATTTACAATAGTACAGTAACAGCATGGACACATGCTTCTGCCCTAAATGTGATGAAACGTGTCTCTGGAGCATGTGTGTGATTTTCTATTGCCGAGCAGTGACAAATATTTTTTACATTAATATGCCAGTCTGTGTCCCAGTTCCATAGACATCTAAATAATGTGTACAGTCCGAGCCTGAACTTTTTCTGTCAGACTGTTTTTTCACACTGCTCTAACTCCTTTGGTTTTAATGTCATGACGGCTTGGTTTGCATTCTCATGTCTGCCTGACACAGTTGAGATCTTGAAGTGAGAAACAGTCATGCTCCTTCTGCTTCTGTACTAGAGAACAGTGATAGCATAGGTGTGAGAATCTGTAGCATAGATAACACAAAAAATGGGGAGTGTAGACTGTGAGGTAGAAAGAATCACAGAAGTGCATAAAATACACATTAAAACAAGGAGTAACAAATGCTACTGCTGCTTTTCTAAGTTCGGTTGAAGGGTATTTAGGATGTACACTTAGTTGAAGTGTTTATGGCTTCAGTTTTCAAGTGTGCTCAGGGATCTTACGTTTTATGTTAACAAAGTTAATCTGGTTATGAAGTGTCCTGTGTATTAAGAAGAGAGAGAAAGTAGGGTTAATATCATCTGAGAATTGCATAGTAACTTGCCAGTTTTGTTCTCCTAGTCTCTTTCTGAGCCACTTCCAAGTCATCCAAAACCAAGAAAGATCTTTGTGCTTATGCTCTTAAAACCTTCATGAGTCAAACTGCTTGTTTTCTTGGATTGTTTCATAAGATTGCAATTTTGCCTTCTTCTATCTTAATTCCATGAGTTAGTTTTAGTTCTTTTTTTACTTTTAATAATGCCCAAAGTTTTAAATCAAATTTTGGATCATCACATATTACTCACTGTATTGATAAATAGAGATTTTCCCTGCCCAAAGACATCATAGTAAATGGAAACAAGATGCGCATTTTCATAAAAGATGGCTGGACTGGGGGAAAGTAAATGATGATAATGAATGTAAAGGAATACAAATCATTCTCTGTTCATTTCAGTTGTTTCATTTTAGTTTATATATAGCTAGATAATCCTTTCTACTGAGCAGCTTGACATTAATAATCAACAGATTATTTCACAAGGGTTGTAACAAAAGTGCATATTGCGAATGTTCTCCAAAGGGAGGAGAGAGTAAGTCTGATGGATTTTTCAGACGTACTTTCTTGCCTTTTGGAGAAGGAAAAATTATAATAAAAAGTTGACCGAAACATTTCATCATAGAGGGGGCTTTTCAAAATGAACAGCAGTGTTTGAATGGCTTGTTGGAGTTGAGGCACTGTTATTAAAAATTATTCAATACCTTTTTTTCAGAAGATACAAAATAATGTCTTATTTTGACTAGAAACTTCTGGTATATTCTGTACTCATTACTGAAGCCTCAGGATGACCTGAATCACAACATGGACATTGCAGTGGAAATCGGTAGAGAAACTCGAGTTCAGATAGATTTTGTACTGCACTATGAGACAAAATTTGACATAAGACATGTTTTTCTATAGAAAATTTAAAAAATTTATTACTAAAAAATAATTTATTCTCATCAAGCTCATAAGGAAATCACAAGTAAATAAAGGAGAAAGAATTATCCTGTTTGTTCAAGTTGCATTAGCAGAAAAGTAACAAAAGTAAGATTTGAAAGAAAACAAAATTGTTGTGCCATAGAGTTTTGTCAAGGTATTGTATTGGTTAATACTATCACCACATCAAGAGAAGTCTCTAAAAAAATCACTAGAAAATCTGTTTCTTAGACTATGTTGATTGTGGAGGTTTTTTTTCTCATTTTGTAGTAAGGTATACCTCCAAAATGTTAGGTTTTCCTAGCCTAAAATCAAATGAATTCTCCAAAAACTATTTTACAACAATCAAAAAGTGTCTCTGATTATACTTAGCAATTACATTTCGTCTTCATGGAAATGAGTGTTCAAAGGCTAAAGTGTTCTGTATTTACTGATATTAAATAGGTTTATGTGTAACTTCTGAATTTCTAAGTAGGAGGGTGCCAGAGAGGAAGGGACTGTTAGTTCTCAGCAGTTGGCCTCCTAATTCCCTCTTGTTACTTCAGAAATCGGTGGGTCTCTGGTGTGACTTTCTTAACTTCTTGCTAACTTAGCACCATACCTGACATGACCTGGTGAGAAGGAAAATGTCATATTCCATGCTCAGTGTGGACTGAACTCCTTCATCCACCCTGAGCCTGGATTCATCTTGGTGAGTAAATTACTGGAGCAATCCCACTGGGTTTTTTTTGCAATTCAGAAGAGTGTCATTGGCTGCAAGTGACTTTTTAACCCTGCTCTACCCCTTTGAAAAATGATCTTCTGTTCCTTACTATAGAAAATCATCTTTATTTTTCTAGGAAAGAATGAAAAAAAATGGTAATTATGCATTTATAATGTGGACTTTTTCATGTAAAACCACTGAGGTGATAGTGTTTCACAGAACTGTACTGGCAGGTTCCTAGAGATGATTTAAAGAACGGACAGAAAGGAAGATTGATTATATCTGGGGAAAAATAATCTTTAACACCTTCAACAGAAAGAAGATTGATGGAAATCAATAATGTTGAAAACATACCAATGGGCAATAATAGACAATTAGATATAACTTTGTTGTGAAATGTGGCAGCAAAAAGTCAAAGCAGTTTAGAACTGAAGCATATTTAGAGGCATCACAGCTAGAACAGAAGGTGATAATGCCCCTTTCTGAGAGCTGCTAACACTACAGCTAGAAAAAATGCTACAGTGCTGGGCACTTCAGAACTAGAAGATGCTAATAAAATTCAGGAAATTGCCATGGATAGCAACGGCTATGGAGAAGGACCTGAAACTGTTAACCTTTGGAAGGAACAGTAAAGACAGAAAATTATTTTTGATTAATGGAACTGGAAAAATGGGAATGTATTTAATTTGTTGTTGTCGTTTCCCCCCGGGGAATCAAGGAATCAAAGGATGGTTTGGTTTGGAAAGAACCTTAAAGATCATCTAGTTCCAACTCCCCTGCCATGGGCAGGGACACCTTCCACTAGACCAGGTTGCTCAAAGCCTCATCCAGCCTGGCCTTGAACACTTCCAGGGATGGGGCATCCACAGCTTTGCAGGGCAACCTGTCCCAGTGCCCCGTCGCCCTCTCCATGAAGAATTTCTTCCTGATATCTAATCTAAACCTCCATGCTTTCAATTTAAACCTGTTACCCCTTGTCCCCCCCAGCTTCCTTGTAGCCCCTTCAGGTACTGGAAGGCTGCAATAAGATCTCCCCAGAGTCTTCTCTCCTCCCGGCGGAACAAGCCCAACTCTCTCAGTCTGTCCCCATAGGGGAGGCTCCAGTCCTCTGAGCATCTTTGTGGCCTCCTCTGGACTTGCTCTAACCAGTCGATATCCTTATGTTGAGGGCCCCACAGCTGGACGCAGCACTCCAGGTGAGGTCTCACAAGAGCAGAGTACAGGGGCAGAATCCCCTCCCTCGACCTGCTGGCCACACTTCTCTGGATACAGCCCAGGATACGCTTGGCTTTCTGGGCTGCCAGCGCACACTGCTGGCTTATGTCCAGCTTTCCATCCACCAGTACTCCCAGTTCCTTCTCCTCGGAGCTGCTCCCTATCCACTCTCTGCCCAGCCTGTACTTGTGTTTGGGATTGCCCCAACCCAGGTGCAGGACCTTGCACTTGGCCTTGTTAAACTCCATGAAGTTGGCAGTGGCCCACCTCTCCAGCCTGTCAAGGTCCCTCTGGATGGCATCCCTTCCCTCCAGCGTGTTGACTGTACCACACAGCTTGGTGTCATCGACAAACTTGCTGAGGGTGCACTCAATCCCTCTGTTCATGTCACCAACAAAGATGTTGGAAAACACACCTCCCAGTGCTGTGTACTGGTTCCCTGATGAATGCCACTAGTCACTGGTCTCCACTCAAGCATAGAGCCATTGACCACAACTCTTTGAGTGCGACCATCTAGCCAATTCCTTATCCACCAAGAGGTCCCTCTGTCAAATCCATGACTCCAATTTAGAGACAAGGATATCATGTGGGTTGGTGTCGAAGGCTTTGCACAAGTGCAGATAGATGACAGCAGTTGCTCTTCCCTTGTCCATCGAGGTCATTACCCTGTCATCAGGCACAATCTGCCCTTGGTAAAGCCATGTTGGCTGTCACCAATCAGCTCCTCATTTCTCGTATGATTGAGCATAGTTTCATCGAGGATCTGCTCCATGATTTTGTCAGGTACAGAGGTGAGACTGACTGGCCTTTAGTTCCCCAGGTCCTCATTATTTCCCATTTTAAAAATGGGGATTATGTTTCCTGTCTTCTAGCCAGTGGGGGCTTCACCCAACTTTCACGACTTCTTAAATATGTTGGATAGTGGCTTGGCAAAAGATAGTGTTATATATACTGAAAAAATTGTTGATATAACAAAATCTTTATTTTTGTAAAAATGGAGGGTTTTTTTTTTTCCATATGCCTTCTTATACTTTAATTTTGTTTAGAAACACATATGGTATTATTACATTAACAATAATTACATTGATACATGTTTTAATTTGTTAAGTTACCATTTGATATTTTGTGCAGTGGTTTTATATTATCTAAAAAAGGGCAGAATGCAGTGGCTGAAGGAAAAGCACTTAGTGATGTTTAGGTACTTTTGGGGAGGTCATTTTTCCTCCACCTACGGCTCCTAGACGGTATGGGACTCCTGCTGCTCCTGTGCCACACCTACTGGGGCAGACAGTGCTCCAGGTGCTGCCGGGCCCACAGGCGCGTAGGCACTTGCAGCACCTAAAACATCTCTGCGTGCCCATTTTGTGTGTCTGAATTCTATGTAAAGCAGTTAAATAAAATAATTTCATTTTCTTCATTTTATTTTCTTCCTTAATTTCTGTTCTTAAAGAAGTTGGCAAACCCCCACTCTCTAAGGAGCAGAAATTGTATCTGTTTATGAAAGAATAGTCAGAAAAATTGTATAAAGATACAAAAAGTAAGAATGTTAAAGAATGAAATATAGAATCAAAGGAGATTAGCTAGATTGTCTAAGAATAAAGGAGGATCTTGATGACTGATAGGACAGCTTTTGAGACCACCTACCTTCTTAGAGTATCAACCTGTATGTTAGCTGCTCAGCTGTCAAGTGGAAGAAATACTGGAATTAAAGGACTTTTATGTTTCACTTGATACTGTTATGATAAGCTCAGAGCATACCAGCCAAAGCAGACTTCAAAGATGGATTCACTACTGCTTTAAGGTGCTTAACTCCTGCTTTAAGGTGTTTATGGCATCCTTAAGTAGACCTGAGGTAGGAATCTCCCACTGCTGGGCGTGCATAGGAATATAATCATAGAATCATAGAATCATAGAATCACTAGGTTGGAAAAGACCTTAGAGATCATCCAGTCCAACCGTATCTGTCCACCACTAAACCATATCTTTCAGCACCTCATCCACCCGTCTCTTAAACACATCCAGGGACGGTGACTCCACCACCTCCCTGGGCAGCCTGTTCCAGTGTGTGATAACCCTCTCGGTGAAGAACTTCTTCCTTACATCCAATCTAAACCTCCCCTGGCGCAGCTTGAGGTATAATTATAGGTATGAAATGAGTCTTGAGCTGTCTGTGCACTTACAGGACTTGGTGTGTAAGTTCAGGAGAAGTGGTTTTCTATGTTGTTCCTGAGACTATTAAGTGGCTAAAATCTCTGTATTTCAAACTAAGATGATATAAGATAGTCTGGATCCTGCTGTAAGTGACAGAAAAGATGAGGCCAGACACTTCATCTGCAGTTGCCCTTGCCTTTTCACCTGTGATAAATCTGGAATATTGTTCACCAATTCTTCAACAAGCATTTCTGGATGACGGGAAGTGGCCAGCCTTGTGGTATTAGTATATCTGTAATAGCCTAATGTGTTGGAGGGGAGAAGATAGTGACGGTGTCACTAAGGTCATAGTGATAAAGACAGGAACCAAGAAAAGGATTTTATATGCATGGAGACCAGATGACATACTTTTTTGAGACACAGCCATTCAGAGTTATGGTTATACAGTATACTTGTCATATTTAGATACTTCTTTCCTCTCCCTTTTTCCTCCCAATCCACCTACCAGGTAAGAATGTCAGTTTAAGAACATCAGTTTTATGGAAAAGTCCTCCAAAAAAGCTGGATAGTGTCAGTGTAGAAAAAATTGTTCTGAGAAAAGAATGAATCATTGAGAAACAAATTGTTCTCTCTCTTTCTCTCTGTGTATGCATCTTATGTACACTTAAATTCTCTGTGTGAGTGAACTCTTGAATGTTTGGTCGTCTCTTCTGTAGAGGTAATTAAGGTTGATATTGATTTTTTTTTTAGTGTCTGAAGTAAAGGTAGTAAATAAACATTGGCAGCATATAAACTTGTTTTCTTTATAATCTTGAGGCAAAATGATTATAATAGAAATTCTTTGAATAAATAGCAATCAACTGAACTGTAGAATCAGATCAAAGGAGTGATTTCTGTTAAATATCTTTAACAGAAAAGTATTCTTCCAACCCAAGAAATCTTTCCATGGATGAGGACTGGGAAAGATGGATAAAAGGTGATGAAAATTTAAATGTCTTTATGGATTTTGTTACATGAAATGCTATAAATTCAAGTAATAAATATCTAAATTGATTTAAGAACAAGAAAACCTCAAGAGGTATGATAAATTGTGACACGTAGCACAAATGCAACAGGTATTGGACCAAAAATGCACTGTTACTCTATTAAAAAAGTTTTCATATATATGACAACAACTGGAAAAGCACTTGTTTTATTATGTTTTTGTTTTGTAATGTGCAACATGAGCTTTTTATATAATCAGTATGTAACCGACTGTACAATATCAAAGGATGAATATTATTTGGTATGATATATACTTACTTTAATTCATGGTCTGTTCATATTTTTTTATGTAACTACACCAGACTAGAGATCTGCAATGCATCATACAATTATTTAAGGTGCTGGTAGACATCATCAACTCCCATTGATATCTTCTCATCTTCAAGAACTGTAAAATGCTATATAAGCTATATGTCAGAATCACTGCAATGAGCAAGGCTAGGAAGCTGTTTGGCTGCTGTTTATGGAATTTTCATCTTCTCCTTCAATCTTCCAAACAAACAAGCAAAAGTGGTCTTATTTAATGAATTCTGAACTTTGTCTTTTCACACTTCCTGTGGTTGAACAAATACTCTTATATGGCAGGTGTGTTTGTAGTACCTAGACAGATGTGGAACTTTTGGATATGAGGAAGAAATTCTTCATGGAGAGGGTAATGAGTCACAGGAACAGGTTGCCTGGAGAGGTTGTGCTTGCCCCATCCCTGGAAGTGTTCAAGCCCACATAGGATGGGGCTTTGAACAACCTGGTCTAGTGGAAAGTGTCCCTGCCGATGGCAGGAGGGTTAGAACTAGATGTTCTTTAAGGTCCCTTTTAACCCAAAACGTTGTACAGTTCTATGAAATACAGTCGTCATCTGCACGTGTAGACCTGTGTCTCTTGAACAGCACTTGAGCAACACTTGTTGTTCTGCAGAACATGTAGAACAGTATTAATGAGTTAAAACAGGAATCTGTAATGGGGAGAACTTGTCAGGGAACCTGCTTATTTGATGTCTCTTCTGAAATCTAATTTAACATTTTTCACTTGATGAAATGATCAAAGCTGTTTTCTGCAGTGCTGACATTATTTTGATCAGGTTAATAATCTGGGATATAAAAAATTCATAGCATATGATCTGAGACCCCCCAGATATGATAGCTTAATTGTCCAATTCCACAGGTATTTTACCTTTCTTTGTTTGTGTTTGTGCATATAATCATATACACATGGTACAGGCATTTGTAGATACTGTGAGTGCTTGTATACCTCAAGTCCATTCTTCGAAAATACTATCTAGGACTTGAACTTGGACTTTTCATTCTAATATGATGAATTTAAAAAGTTTTTTAAGTCTGAAAAAGTATTGAGAAAATCTGTCTGGTTTATAAATTGTGTAAAAAGGGTCTGGTGATATATTAAGCTGTGATCTAATTTAGGGTTCTAGTTTATATGTTTGTTGTTGTTTTAGTGTGTCAATGTGAGTCTCTTGCAGATGAATCCTAACTGATTTGTCAGGTAGCTCTGCAGAAACAGGAGTGAAGGGTGTGCCAAAGGACTGGGATATAACTCTACAGACATTTTGTCATACGTGGAGATAGGATGAGGCAAAGAGAATCCTGTGGTCTAACCTTCATCTTACTTTCACCTTAGTCAGGGTGAAAGGCTAATCAGGTGCCCTATGAAGTCTGAGAAAGATTTGTTTTCTGGAAGGTTCAGTATGGAGAGTCTAGCCTCCTTGAAAAGCCTTACACTGGTACGTAAACTGAGACAATATGGAAGACTTACAGTGTATACCTGGAAGGACTATAATCTGCTTGTTAAAATGGACACATGCATCGTTTGGCAGGAAAGAGAATAGATATATTTCCCATGTACAAAGGTAAAAATTTGAGATTGGGGGGTGGGGCAGGTTTTGTTGGATGGAAGCTGTTCAGGTTTATGCGTAATGGAAAGGATAATGAAGTGGTAAAATAAAATAAGTGCTAGAATGTCCAGGACAAGTCATACCTATAAGAACAACAGGTCAATCAGAAAAGATGGATGCATTCAAGCCACATGAATCTGAAAACATTTAAATGCAGAGCAGTACATGAAGAAAAGTGTCCAATAAAGTACTTTGACTAGGTGGGCTAAAGACATCATTAAGTATATAAGTGAAGTATTAATTAGAGCAGGGAAGAAATATTACTTCCATAGGGATTAGTGAGAGTAGTGTTGTAACAGTGTATTCAGTTTTGAGTCCTGCAGTTAAAACAAATGGTTCAGAGAAAGAAAAACTTTAAGAGCTAGAAAGTTCATCTTATGAAGGAAAACATAAGGAGCTCACTGAAGAGAAGGTCAAGAGGTGATTGGAAGTAGCCTGTGTGTCTCTTCTCAGGAAAAGAAGAGATCCTTTGTAGCACAAAAGATATGATATTCAACAGTCAAAACTGGTGCGGGACAAATTCAGGGAGAAAAATTTTGTTTACCAGTAGTATTATCTAAGATATGAAAAGTTCAGCAAATGATGTAAGGTAGTTCCACTGCTGAACACTGTCAGCTAAGTCTGGAGATTTTTCTAGCTGAATACTTTAGAGCACTAGTAAGGTGGTAACCATTGAACAAAAAGATGATATCTGCACCTAGAAATTCAGAAACTAAGCAGAAAACAAAACAAAATAGAATTCACCAGTTCAACCTAAAGGTGCAGGTTTGAATTAGAAACTTCTGGGTGATGTAAAGTATACCGTGCAGGAGATAATACCAGGTGTTAGTAATGAGTTCTAGCTTTTCTTTAAAATCAATGAATTACAGCTCAGAAAAGGAACTGAATGAAAAATATAACCTAAACCTTTTCATTTTACAAAATATCCGACACTGTCTGCTGAAGGAGGAGAGTGATCAGACGTGAAAGAAAAATGTTCTGATTGTGTAGGCTCTCTAAATAAAGCACACACTGTTAGGGTTCCTTTAGTGAATCCTCCTTCACTGAATATAAGCAGAGCTCTGTTGTTACAAGTGGATCATCACTTCCAGAGCTCTTCTATAATCTCTAAAACTGTGGTCATTATACACCTAGCAAAAGAAAAGTGAGACTGGCTTCTTTCTGCAGCTTTAAAAATATATATAAAAAAGCAGTCCCTCTTCACTAGTGCAGTTTTTGTTTTTCTTTACAAGTGGAAAAGCAGCAGTTTTTGAAAACTTCTGTCGGGGCTCATTTCTTTTTAAGTTTTCATCACTGATTTTTTTTTTTTTAGTCTTTTCAGCAAGGGCAGAGTAGAATTGCTTCTCTTAAAATGTTAGCAGCAGTGGGCACTTTCCACTTCACAGGCTGGTGTTTGGAAGGCTGTCCTTGGTCCGCCTGATGGGAAATGAAGGTTGAAGTAGCCATGGAATATCAGTCTCCCACTTGTTGCATATTTTATAGAAGAAGTGGTAGGCTATTAACTGAACCGTGTTACCTTTGAAAGTGACAGCTGTAACTGTATTTTGTGGAAAGCCCTGTTCTGTTAGACTGAAAATGCTCTTATGGTTTGAAACCCTTGAGAGACTTTAATGGGAACCAGAATTGAGGTTTGATTTTAATGGGGTTTTTGTTTGACATAGATGCTGAGCTGTTTAAGCCTGTCGAGGATGAGACAGTCCTAGGCAAAACCAGAATTGGAGCTTTAGGCAGCGGGGAACTGCAATACCACTAACAATGGCATCTATAAGAAGTCCTGGGAAGAGGCATATTTTAACTGATATGGTGCACAGCTAAGAATAAGGAGTATGTATTTGACGTTTTCATTGTGATAGAATTACATATCACCAGCCATTCACAAAACTGGTGCCTAAGTCATGTGGAAAGCATTGCAGAGGTGAAAATATTATGATTTTAAAACTCCACCACTTCTCTTGCAGTTTCACCCAGCTGGACACAACATTTTCAAAAGCATCCAGTGTTATTTTTTCTGTTACTTGTGTGGGCGTTATTGATCAAATGTCTATGGAAATAAACACAGTCAGTTAGGGAGGACAATGAATTAGTTACTTGATGCCCCAAGATGCTGGTTTTTTCCTGGAATATGCTGATTAACTGCCACCCACTCCCCAGATACCAGTAAGAGCTCAAAATGTGGTATTCATCCAGAACATCGTCAGTACCCTGACAGATAGGGCCATAACACAAGGAACCTCTCCACAAAATATCAATGTGACTTGACAAGAAATTAGTAATATAATTGCTTTCTAGTGATTTAATTTCTATTCAGGAAAATAGGAACCATGAAGTGCTGCTTTAATCTGCTGCCAGGTATTAACTGTCCAGGCACAAAAGTAAACCATTTGGCCACATATTATGTCATCAGAATCTATCCTGGCCATGCTAAAATGCAAGAAAAATACCCCAGAAGCTAGAAAATGAAATAGTTGAGCACTATATCAGTGGAGAGAGTTAATATACTTTAAAGATGCTGCTAAGCCAGGTTCTCATTGCACTTAATATCTGTGCTGATGGGGACAATTTGCTGCCTTTTGTGATACTGTTTTGTACATGAATGTTAGTGAAGGGAGAATCAGATTAATTGTGTGTAGCCCATGGAGTTCCTGTCCTAGCTCCTCAAATTGAGATCTGCAGTGACATGCAGGCCATGTTTACATGTACAGGTTTGGACGGTTGTGCTCCTGTTCCATCTGTGCTTTCAGACAGCTGGATGTGAGCCAGCAGCATGTGTTTTCATAGCGCTAATCCTAAAATAATAAACCAGGTAACATGGTTCTGTAGTTTTTGGACTGGAGCTGGCTTATATCCAGCCAGCTCAGACCCCAAGTGAACAAGTAATGGCATCTGCTTATGTCGATATGCTTGTACAATCACACAGGATTTTGTGCAGCTTTGCATTCCCAGGATGTACACGTTTGATATTACCTTAGCTTTCTTTCCGTCTGTTGTAGAATTTAGGGGGCAAAGGTAGGTCTAAAAAAAACCCAAAAACCAAAAACAAAAACCAAAACCCAAAAAACCCACAAACCCAAAACAAACCAAAAAACATCATTGACTGATGTTGTGCTGACAGTAACTCAGCTGCCTCTAAACTTTTTATTTTTATGCATTGTGCTTGATGTTAAGTGTGGTGCATTTTGTCTCAACAGCAGCTCTTTATCATTCTTTCTCTTGGTGGAGGAGAAGGAGGAGGAGAGAGATCAATAAGCCCTTGGTTATCTTGGATTGTCAATGAGCAGCATATTTCTAGCTCAAATTATTTCAATAGATGTTCTTCTTGGAGATGGCACTTGAATGTGTGCACATAAAGACTGCAGATTTTGTTTCTTTTTTCTTTTTAAAAATTGCCTGTTGGTAAGGTTTCTTCAACTGAGGCTGATAGAATTGGTGATGAATAAAGAGGCAGTTTAATCAAGGCACATAACACAGCTGCTTGCTTTCTTCTTCTCTAATATGTGGATACAGAGTAGTTTTCCCAACCAGCTCTAAACTCTGACCTCCTGTGAGAAATTATGGCTTTTGGCTTTGGGTCTCTTCATCAGCGGGAACTGTCATGACTTGGCATTGCTGATGACCTTAAAGTAGTTCTCAACATGGAAAAAGAGGATTTTTAAAAGTAGTAAAAGGACAAAAATGGACAGGCAACCAAATAACAGTATAGTTTGTGAGCTGGCTCACAATCTGCTCTACATACCCATCCAGGAAGGTGAACAGTCATCCCAGGACCATCAAGGTAGAAGAAAATATTCTGGGTGTTTATTGCTTGACATCCTTTCCCAAACAGAAGGAGGGAGTGGGCTAGGGCAGTGGGATCATAGAATCATAGAATGGTTTGGGCTGGAAGGGACCTTAAAGATCATCCAGTTCCAACCCCCCTGCCATGGGCAGGGACACCTTCCACTAGACCAGGTTGCTCAAAGCCTCATCCAGCCTGGCCTTGAACGCTTCCAGGGATGGGGCATCCACAGCTTCTCTGGGCAACCTGGTCCAGTGCTTCACCACCCTCTCCATGAAGAACTTCTTCCTAATCCCTAATTTAAACCTCCATGCTTTCAATTTAAACCCATTAGCCCTTGTCCTGTCACTACAGGCCCTTGTAAAAAGTCCCCCCCTCCATCTTCCCTGTAGGCCCCTTTCAGGTACTGGAAGGATGCAGTGATATGTTGCAGGGGGGTCATGACACTTGTCTGGGGACTGAACCAGAGCTGAAAAGGAAATAATTTGCAGCAGGTGTTGGGCCAGTGCAGATTCCCCAGCATCAGCTTGAGGAGCCAGTGACAGTGGGGCAATACATGAGCTGCAGTCTGATACCTAACACTGGGACAGAGCTGTCCCTCTAAGTCTTGCAGCAGGATGGAGCTTGCGTGGTGGGGACAGTTTGAAACATATGGGCTTTCTTAACTCTCGCCAAGGAAAGAATCTGCGGGACTGAGTAAATACCTTAAGGAGTTTAATACAGTTAGCTAAACATGGTTGGTAAGCTTGAAATGATTGATACGGCCTTGAAATACTTGAGTGGCCAGCAAATAACGTTTGCTAAATTACCTATTTATGCTTTGGTGAATGTCATATTTCTTAAGCAAATTATTTGACACATGCTTTTTTCAGGACTTGTTTTCAGTAGTGCAGAATATATTGTTTATTTGTTTAGCTGCAGCCTGTCCTGGTCAACATCAACCTGTGCCTGATGCACAGCAAAACATGCTACCTGCTGCCAGTGGGGGTTTCTGGTAGAACTGGAACACTTTAGAAACACAGGCCTTGCAGGCAGCAAGGCATGGAGCAAATGGTGAGTTTATTGGATAGCTAATCAGCTAATTTTTGATAGCTCTTTCAGAAACAGAAGTTCCCTCCAAACTAAACTGAACAGAATTTGTACTTGTGCCTTACAGTAAGCAAAATCTAAACAGAATTATTTCAAAATAGATAGTAGTAGAACTTGAGATGACCAGAGAAGGGTGAATAGGATGGTGAACGTTTAGGCCAGGATTATAAATGAAGACAGATTAAAGGGATTTAGAGCATTTAATTTAGAGAGAACATTAAAGAGTGACATCATAGAAATAGTTAAAAACCATGATGGGTTCAGCTGAGACTGGAAAAATCTTCTTGGACTAAGCTTACAATAAAAAAAAAAAACTAGTGGACATTCAGTGAATCCATTTTGTAGTAAATTTAGCATAAATAGTTTTGAAAAAGGTTTGTCTTTGCATGAAACATCTAATGAGTGTAGTTCCTTCCAATAAAAAAATGTAGTCAAATAATTTTAATAGGATTTCAGTGAAAAGAGAATGGATCTGTGAAGAACTGCAGAGAAGGCAGTTAAACCAAGATTAGTTCTAGAACAGCTAAGCAAAACAGGGTGGCAAGGCAAAGCCTTCTGAATTCCGATGGTTATGTATAAGAAAAAGAAATCGCTAATAAAATTGGATGATTTGTCACACTCAGTATTTTCCTTTTTTGTAAAATGAAATACATATTCCTAGGTGTTGGCAGAATAGTTAATGAGACGCTGTGGTTTTTTCTTTCATTCTCTGTAGTTAAATGTAAGTACACACAGTATGGCCTTGGAATCTCATAATTTTCCAGTGTGAACTGGACTAGTGGCAAAAAAGGTCAATAAAACCACAGAGGGACTCAGAGACCTCCATGCAATGTATGATCACAAATAGTTTGACTGCTTGGATAGTGAGAGACCTGCTGCATTGGACTGCCAACATTAAATATATACTTCATTTATTTTTTGTGAAATATGACCTAGATTGGTTTTGTTCATATATAGAGCTGTTGACAGTGCACAGATTAAACTGACAAAAATGGTTTTATGCCAGATACCATCAGAACTGGGATCCTTCTAAAAATCCAAAGATCATGTATTTCCAGGTGTTGAAAGGTTTTGAGTAATGATGGAGCGAAGAGCAGCAGGTGCAGAACTTGAAAGAAAGGTCACTACTAATTTCAAATTAGTATTTCAAACTTCACAAGAAAATTTTCTCTGTGTAAGAAAAGTATAAGTGCTTTGAGTTCATATTTTCTGGTTTGAATTATGCTGCATTTGGGACAGAACTAATAAATTAAATTGACAAATGACAGTCTTCTAACTTCATAATTGCAATAGTGATCAACGAACTCTGCTGTTACAGATTTTATAAATAACATATAAGAAATAATTAATCTAACCAAAAGCAAAGATGTGAAGTATCTGCAGGAAACCTTTGTAGGTAAGGAAGGAATCCTATTCAGATGATCTTGTTATTTCACAACAGTATTCCCCAAATTCACATTCTTTATGAAATGCAGCTAAAGGATATAATTTCATTTGTGATGTGTGACTTGTAGTATAAAAGAAGTATTTTTTGCATAGATGGGCCAGATCTCTAGGATGTTTAGCGATTTCTCTCTACCTTTATATTCTTTGATAGGTGAGAGTGATCGATAATTTGTAGGTTAGGGTCTTGTTGAGGCTGCAATTCTATCACTTCTTACAATGAAGCCCCAGTTAGATCAGTGTCCAGATGCCAAAACTCTCTGAGCTGAACTACTGTTCACTCTGGTCATTTTTGTACCATTTTTTACATTGGTATTACTGGACAAAAGGTTTAGCCAGGCAGAAATAGTGTATGGAAGTGTCGGGTCCAATATGTCTATTAAAGTTTGGTTTGTATGCAGACATTGAGCCTCTCTCTACTGGGACTTCAAAAGGGCGTTGAAGAGCTAGGCAGCTGCTTGCCATTTGTGCCCTGCAAATGATGTGTGCATCATATGGACATGTTTTTACTATGTTTTTTGACTTCTACAACCAAGCAATTTGGATAATCTTTTTCCTGCACTTTATCTCCTTGTGTAGAAACATATTCAAAGAGGATGTTTCATGGATTTTATTTATTTATGTTGTTTCATACTTAATCCTTTGTTAGCTAACCTCATTGTTTGTTCCAAAAACCTGTAGTAGGTACCTTGAATTATAGTACAAATGAAACAACACATGCTGTTTTTGAGAGAAGGTTTCACAATGCAAGTAGGGAGATTTTCTTCCCTTCCAGAAGATTAATTTTGAGGTCTATATGAAAACTTTTTCATGAAGTTATTAATTTTAAATGTGATTTTTTTCCCTGATGTTATTCTTTGGAATTTATAACATTCACTGAAAATTCACTGTTTAACTTGGATGCAAGGGGGTTTAAAACCCCACTCCTTAGCACATTATTGCACAGTTGGAGCTAGGAGGAGGCAGTAGATGCATATTTCATGTGGTTTCAGTCATAGCTCGAGAAAATCCAAAAGTTGTTGTTAGAGAAGAGAGAAGTACTACAAGACTCAGGTGAACACACTAACTTACCCTAAGGCATTCCAATTAAGGAAAGCTACTGTCCCCATTATGAAAATCATTGCCATTGAGTGTTTCTGGACTTAAATGTGTTCACTGGGAGACATCCTGATTAAGCAGATCTCCTGAGTATGTATCCTAATTAAATAGTGCATCTAATAATAGATGTTGCAACAGGTCACTGGCTGGGTGAGAGGATATTCCTGCTATGCAAGAATCTTGAAATTTGGTTTATTCATTTATTAGGAACCACTGAGCATAGGAAAGAATTCACCCTATATAATGAATTCTAAATTTATCAGAAAATGTTCCAATTACTTTACTGGGTTTAATGTATTCACAGAACTTTTTAAAGAAATTAAAGAGAAGCTTCCAAATTTGTGATTATGTCATAGATTAGTAATAGCAATTTTAGCCAAGCAAAATTGGTGAATCAACAATAATAGACATAGTTGTCAACAAGTGTGTGGAGAAGATTGCTTTTCCTGATACTGCATGTTGGGAAATGATGAATACATGACATCTCAGGTAGTAAAATCTTGCTTTCAAATATTTATAGAGTTGCAAAGTAAAATATAATGAAAGAAAAAGTATTGGACATTTCAGAGCAAGATATAATAAATCCCTATGTTCTGCAACTTCCACCGGATGTCACAACTGTCTGTTACGGCCAGCTCCTGAGCAGCAAGGGAGAGGACGTTCCAGATGCTACCAGGAGGCTGAGAGCAGCCAGGAGCAACACCAGCCCTGGTGGGCTGGGTGGAGGTTTCTGAGGGAGCAGTGGGGATCGTGCAGAGTTCCCTGTCCCTTCCTATACTGCTGAGTAGGCTGAAGTCAAACCTCACGTCAAAGACCCTTTTGTGGGGGGAGTTGTTTAAAAACTCACTCTTTCTATACAGCTTTACCTGATTGCTTTGAATTTTCTCTCTATACAAATTTAATTATCATAGATTAAATTCTAATGATCCTGGCCTTTTTGAGTCTGAGAGACTTAGTCTTTTTTAATAAACCTATTGTATGGAGAAATTCTTGATATATCCACCCATGCCTCTGCCTCATAAGGTAGGAAAAGGGGGATGTCTCTTCACATTCCCAGAGCTCACACTTAGATGTCTGGTAAACAAGGAAGTTGAAACAGGAGGAAAGAGGGAAGACAGAAATTTCAAAAACATTTCAAAGACAGGGTGGTAGTGGAAAGACAAAAAACAAATCATTGAAATGTAGAAGTGTTTTGAAGTAAAACTTTAAGGATATATCTTGTGAGCATTAGAAATTAGCAAAGATTAAGGACTCCTAACTGTAAAGTGCATGTTTGCAAATGGAACCTACCTTCTGCCAGAGCTGCTTGCTGTTGTTTACAGAAGTTGGAGAAACACCATGGTTTCCTAGTTCACTCTGTCTACATCTTTTTTATAATTCCAGAGGCCTATATTCTTCTTCATGCTACTTGTGCTTCTGATATCCTCCGCTTGTTCAGAAAACTATAAAGTTATTCTACTGCGAGTAGATTTTTTTTCTCAGTACTATTTTTCAGGTCTAAAGGAGCATACCTAGATACCCTCCAAACTTCATCGGTTGTAAGGAAGTCTTTCTAATGGCTTCAGAAACAATGATTCAGAATGTTACTTAGGATCTATAATAGAAATGAACTTTAAACATATTTAATAACAAGTTGTGAAAAGACTGAGTTGTAATGATCAAGAGGGGAAGAAAGTTTCATGCATAGTATGCAATGTCAACGGCTATCTAGTAACACTTAAAATTTTTACCATTTTGTCATCCTGAATGAGTTTGCCTTCTAAAGATCACACTTCCTGTCTTTTATATGGATATAAGGGCCTTTTTCAAGAACTGTCCCTTACAATATTGATATCAAATATTCTGGCCCTTAAGAACACAAGTAGTATCTTGTGTATCTTTTCCTGAAGTGAAGAAGCATTGTTAAATTTGAATTCTCACCCTGATGATCAGAAAAAAAAAAATTAGAAATTAAGAGTTTTAAAAATAGTCTGTGGTATCAGACATTGTGTGCTGTCATTTCTCCCCTCCTCATATGCAGGTGGTAAGGGAGATGAAGAAGAAACAGTATTGTAAACATGAGAATTGTCAAAGTTATCCCTCATACCTGCATGTACAGCTTGAAATATAAACATGCTGCGTTTTTCACCTTTCCTGTCACATATACATGAGGGCAAATAATCGTATGTACATAACTGTAGATGAAGAAAACCCTGTCTTATAGAAGTATTACGTCTATTTATCTACCATATGAGGTGCCATTGTGTGTCTAAGATTAGGTTACGTGTTGCTGATTCTGTGATTATTCTTGTGAAACTATTTCACACCTTACTACATTCTTTTCAGGTAACCTTTCCTGACATTCAACTTACTCTGTTACTGCTAGAATTATGTGTTGAACCATTCAACGCATTGTCTACAGTTCCTCCCTCTGTAATTCCAGACTGCTGAAGTAACCACACCTATTGTGATCACCAGTTCGGCCACTGGAGAATTTATAGCAATTTACCTTAACATTTGGAAAATACATTTTTTTTCTTAAAAGAAAATCACTCGTAACCCAAATTGAGAGTCAACCGAGGATTAAATATAGTGCTGATTTAAAGATGGATTCAGATGCAGAATCCAGTGTAAGATTCAAATTCAAGTTTTTATGTTCAGATGCTGGTATCTTACAGTATTCAGATTCAGTATTATGTAGCTGGTGAGTAGAAGAATTTAATCCATATTGATTCTGGTTACAGCTAAGGCCCAGATTCTTTCCACCTCATTTTAAGTATCCTTACCTATCTACACATGAGAGAGAGAATTGTTGATAATTTGGGTGGGTTGAGGATGCCTGTGGACAAAGTCTGTCTGGGACTATGGAAACAAATGAGCATTTGGTCTGCATCATTTCAAAGGAGTAAAAGAGAAGTGAAGAAACCAAGGCTGAAGTAAAAAGATATTTGACAGGCAGATTTAGATATTTCATAGGCTTGACAACATGAGTAAACAAATTGCCAAACATTTGGTGAAATATGTCATTGGTGTAATTAAAAATTGTTTTTCAGAGTTATGTTAGTTAAGCAGTTGAGCTAAGAATGTCTGTGTGGTACTCGAAACACTGGTAGATGGACTAATTGCTCACTCTGTTCACTTACTGTTGAGTTTCATTCCTATCAATTAGTTGAGCTGTACACATTTCGTTCTTCTGTGAACTAAAATTTTCATGCTGTTGATATCTTTCTTCTTTCATAAGTGTCTTGAATGTGGCCTATTTAACTGTTTTTCTATTAAAACAAGTCAGGAAAGCTATTGTGTTTTAGTTATTTCTTAGTTTATTATTTTACAGGGTAAAATAAAGAAAGCTGATTATGATGTTGAAGGAGCTCCATTTTTGCAGACATAAAAAGGGAATTTCCTTATTGTCCTGATACATCAAAAATTACCTGTGGTGGGAAACTGGATGAAACTTGCATTGTTGATACAGGTTTGATCCTCTGCTGAGAACTACATTCTACATGAAAATGAATAAAAAGTGCAGTTGAAATGCTGTATGGATTAAAGTCTATTAAAATATTGTTTTCTAGAAACGTGAGTCTGGGGGTCTAGTGAGCAATTAGGCTGAAAAGATTCAAAGGATAGGGTACAGTATAAATTTTATTACCCTTTTAGCCTGTAGACATCAACAGAAAATCTTCTTGTGTGCTTTTCCTATTTTTCCCTAAATGAACAGGAGGCCATGCTGTTAGTTCACAATGTGATGAGACATTCCCTGAAATGCTCTTAATTTAAGTGCTACTGGATTGAGAATCAACAGAACATCTTTATTAGAGTATCTAAAATAGCCAAATTAAATTTAAATCTTTGATCAACCCATCTTTAATCTGATCATTTGTCTAATAGAAAAATCTAACATTTAATTAGAGAGGCTTACATTAAAGTATTGAATACCAGAGCATTCTGATCTTTTCTATGCGGCTTTGAAGAATGGAAATCTTGCTTCTTTTGTAACTGTCATCAGAGGACTTTTGTGAGCTTCCTTGTCTTCATAAAGCAGGCAATTTGTCCATGAATCGTCTTCATGCACAGAAATTAGCTGCCTTAACTTTATCTTGTGAACTACTTTGTAGCCTGAAAATAGAGCTGAAATTCAATAAGGACAATTTCTTAAAATGGCAGAGGTTAGGATTGACTAGAAGAAATTATTCTTTTCCAAAGAATTATTGGTGAAATATTCTAAAGTAATAAAAGAATAAAGGAAAAAGGTTGTTGGGGGAGGATTACAATTTCTTTGTGGATGGACTTTTATTATCTGCATAGAGAAAGATGCTGCAAGACAGGGATGCTGTTAAACATGGAAGTGTCACACCAAGTTGTATTCCACTAGCAAGGAAAAAAAGGCACAATCGTCTCTCCCTGCTCCTTGGAGACCTGAACAGACATCCACTCTCAGCTGCAGGGGGCCAGCTAGGAGGGTTATAAGACCAGCTACCTGGGTTGCTCTTCCCCTTTATCCTCTCATGTAACAAACTCAGCTGCTCATGCTATTGCCTCCTCATCGTAGTGAACTCAGATTGAGCTGGGCTAGTGCAAGTAATGTAAATAGTAGTTTACTGAGTTACGGCTACAGTAGCTTGGATCACGCGTTTGGATGGGGTTATTATTATTGTGCCACTGCAGAAGCAGCTGCACTAGCAGGTCAGAAAAGGCAGTGTACATGCAAGGGGTGCCTGCGGGGATGACTGCAGATGGTGATCCCTTCCACTGGACTGGAGCAGGCTGTGAGCTTGCTACCAAGGTACCGTGGTGCTTCTGGCTCCCTGGAACACAGTTCTTTGGGTCACTTGCCTCTGCTGATACGTGCATTCTTTCAAGATTCTTCATGTCATACTACATTTCAAATGTTTCTGGCATCAAAATGTGTAGCTAATGGTATGAAGATAATCACTGAAGAATTGGAAGCCATGCATGGAAGAGATATGTCTAAGTCACTTTGGTATAAGTCAGTGTTGTTTTCATTAATATGAGACCTATATATGAATGGCAATAATATTAAGGAAAGTTGTGTTATGGGAGTTTTCTGGTGAGACTTTCTTTACACTTCTTTTCACCTGAGCCACGTCATTCTTATGAGTTTCTAAGTCCTGACTGGGAAAGAAGTGTAGAAGGTGAATTTCAGCTGTAGTGTTGGCTATATCTAATGTTATTCTCACCTCTTTCTTTTCCCACTCTCTGCTTGAGAAGTATCAGTTCCCCAGGGGTGTGCTTTCTGTTAATAGGTGTTGAAAGAATGAAGTAGACTCTAGAAATGAGTTCAGATACTAATTTAGAGAGTAGCATAAACTTTTTTTAGTCCAGTTTTTGAACTTTGTGTTTTCTGTTTCTCCTGCACATTCTAGGATGATTGAGATAGAAAAGACTACAAGAAGTTATATAGTACGGTTCACCCACAGCAAGATTGATAAGACCTGTAACACGTCAAGGCAGATTTTTGTTTACGCTCATGGATACTTCCAATGACGGGCGTAACACAGCACCCCCACGCCCTCTGCTTGGGTGTTTTAGCTGCCCTGGTTCTATTAATTCTTTTCCTGATTCTAACCTGATTATTTCTTGCTGCAATTTAACTTCATAACTTTGTGCCCTTTATACCAGGGGTGTAGAGAACATATCCATGTGTTCTGTATAAGATATTTCGGGTGACATTGCATTTCCTCACTTACTTTTTATTGCGAATTAGCAAATAGGTGTAAGCTTTTTAACTATGACTAATTTGACTCAAGGATTATTGACTTAAATGTGAGATGGAAAGAATATTAGGCAAGATATCTTCTAAAACCAGGAGACTTACATGGCCATTTAATGATAAGAAATGCCAGTGGAAATGTAAGATACTGCTGTCTGCTAGAAGCCTGGTTGATAACAAAGGCTATTAAGAGTACCTTGCACTTGACCCGAGTAATTTGCTGGGAACAGGGAGGAATCAGTACAAATGTGTTTTTAAAGAGAACTTGGACTTTTTTTTGGTTTTGTGGTTATTACAGCAGCTAAATATGTAGATCCAGTAAGTAACTAATGTTAAGAAAACAAAACAATCGTGATCTCCACTTTTGATAATAAATCAATATACCTGTACTTGGTTATTTTTTAGATGTTGTTCAAATGATAAACTGTTCTACTACCACCATCACTGTGTTCTCTTTCATTATATATTACCAAAATCAGGAGTACTTTTACCAAAATAAACATGAAAAGTTTGTCATTTCTGAATTGAACATAGTTGCTACTTAAGAACTACTTAGTAGTGATTTGAAATGTGCTGGTAACAGGATTTCCCTGCAGTGCTCCTCAGTTGTTCATACGCTGTAGATGTTGGAGGCAGCCATTTAACCCTGCCAGTACCTGGAAGAGGCTTTAAAGAAGCAATTGCTAGCACAGATCAGATTAAATGTGGATTCCAAGAGCTGACTTCATTTGCAGTCATAGTGTTAAAGCATACTTGGTGATGCTTCTCACAACTTGGCGTGCGCTGTGGAGCTTCTGTTACCTGTAAGGGATAAAAGCAACTAGTTTATTTCAAAGACTGGGGAAGGGATGGTTTCTACCACTTTTGCTATGGATGTGAGATTTTCAGGTAGCACCATGAATCTCACAGATGTGTTTGAAGAAAAAAGATCAATGATGGAGTTGTACCATTAGCAAAACTACCTTTTTTGCTAGGGAATTCTGCAGAGCTGTTGTGAAGCTGGAAGGCTGTTCATTAAGGAACATTCCTGCATTTCTGTATCATGGATTAGTAAACCTGCAAACTGCTGTAGTTATTTAGCTTTACCATGCAGCTTTACAGTAGTTTTCCTGGGAAAGGCTGAAAATAGTTTGTAGAAATATTTCTTGTGCTATTTCTGGATTTTCTGCTGATGTGACATACTGCTTTGATGTCCCTTGCTACATAACAACATAATGTCATCTGCAATGACTTCACAGTGCAGAGAAAATATGGAAGTTTGCAATTGTTTACCTGCTGTGCATATTTGATGGAAAGTTTGCACTGGGGTAATTCATTCTGTTTGTCATGGCTCCCATTAATCTGAGATGCACTCTGCAGCTGTGCTGGCAACACTTCAAACAAGGGAGAGTCAGACCTCTGTAGTTTCAAATGAAATAATGAAATTCTGATAATAATATAATACTAAAAATTGTGTAACCTTCATTAGCACATTTTCAGTATGCATTTTATGGAGGAGAATAAAAATAAAATATCCTGAACCAATTTGCTAAAACGTCACTGATTGTGATACCTGTGTGGGTGCTCTCACCTTGGGAAAGGTGAAAAAGCCAGTATCTATTACCAATGTGGGAATCTTTTGTGCTATGCAGCTCTGTTTTAATACAGTGCTGACAAATGTATTCAACATATTTTCATGCTGTCCTATATTTAGTGATTCTCTGTAGTATTTGCAGCCGGTAGCTGTGTGCCTTTAGATATGCTATGCAGAAAAGAAAGGAGACTATGAAAGTAGGGAAGAAAGCATTTTTTTAAAAATAGAATTTGTTAATGGAACCAAAACAATCCTGTGCTGGTAAGTGGAGCAAAGAAAAGTGATGTGATACAGGAAGATTGTTTTCTTCTCTCTTGTGTATTTGCCTTTTTAATTAAAATAAATTAACAACTAAGTACTATTTAAAGCTTTTCTGCACATACCACAGGGCTTTCAGTGTCCTGTCATGATGAATCATAATGTTTTGAAACATCACTCTGTCAGGCAGGCTTTGCTGATTTGCGATAGTGTTGATTCAGCAAATGTGAGATAGAAAGCCAAGCAATAGGGTACCATTAAAATATAAGGCCAACTAGTTTCAGAGGCACAATGTTACCTTAATGATATGAGCAGCTGGCAGAATGATTTTGCATTCAAAATAGGAGGGGTAAGTAGTCACTCTGTCCTCCTGTCAGCCCTGAGTTGCACCTTCACAGGCCTCATGGGATTTAACTGTTGTGAATCATGCATCCTCAAAATAAAGAGTAAAACTAATAATTTGAAGAATCAGTATGTTTTGTTTGGGTATTAGGAGTAGAGATGTGACTCTTCAGGAATGACAGATGGGGTGTTGACATTGCCTATATCTTTTTTTATGTATAGCTCAATGGTTTTAAAAGGACGAATGATTAAAAGCTTGAGATATGTATAGACACTTCTCTAGCAGTCTTAATTAATGTTATTCCACAGCAAAGAATCTGGTTGTGGATCAGTAGCTAAACTGTGGCCTTATGATTCAGAAATGTAAGAGTATGTGTGTATGTTGAAATAAGATAATCTTTGTGCTCAATATTGGGCACTTTAATTGATATCCCCATTATATGACACATATACAGCAGGACCTGGGTTTATCTGTCTTTGGCAGCACTCCCATAGAATGATTTAGTTTAATTACCATCATCTCTGTAATCAGTGGGAGTATTATGTAAATAAGAGATAGAACGAGATGGACACGTAGCAGACTGAGAAAAAATGTCGTTTTTAAATGAATGATGGGATTAAGCTTGAATTGCTATGTTTTCATTCCTTCTGCATTTGCTTTCAATAGTGGTACATTGGATGGCCTAACTGTCCATATGGGGACTTCAGTGCAATCACCAGAATTAAAACTGTGATCTAAGTAGAGGTGTGCATTAAGCATATTAGGCAATAATAAGGCCAATAAATTACATGACAGAGTATCCCGAAAACAAAACTAGACAAAACCAGAGATGACTTTGTATCTTCCTTGCATGAATAGTGTCATGGCCTCCTATTTTCCCTGACTTTGACTCAGCTGGTAAAGCAAGGGAGAAACTTTGCTGTTTTCCATTTCCCATCACAGGTGGTCAAAGTATCACAGAGTCTGCTGTTAAAAATCACACGTGCTTCCAGAACATTTAAATAATTAAATAAAACTGATAAATAAACATGGCCACTCCCAATCACCCACTTTCAGATCAGACATGCATAGAAAGAAGCAGATGTTTACAGCTGCTGTATTTAACAAGTGTCATTAAAAATGCATCAGGAGGCAGTCCTTCCTGGAAATTTTCTGAGAACAGGTGCATCACAAAATACCTGTTTGTTTAGCTCCAATGTTTCTTGTTGGTCTTCACCATTGTAAACTTTCGTTCTTTATAATCTGTGATTTTGAGGAGGATTCAGTAACTGGACTACCTCCCCATTAGGAGTGACTGCTTCCTGAAAAACTGAGCGCCAAGGAAATGTTATTTCACCACTGCTGTTAGCAGTAAAAATGATGGGAACATAAATTTCACTGAGCAGAAGCACTATCTGCTCACAGTAAGCAAATATCAGCTTCAAACCCAAATTTAGATAAGAAATCTAAATTTCTTGATAACCAGACATATTGTGTTTATCTGTCTAGTCTCAGCTCCTGTCATTACTGTAAGTATTTCAGATAAAAAGAAGCATGTGCTTGCCATGTAAATAAGAGATTAATGGCAGGTTTTCAGTATTGAAGATGATCTTCAGTTTGTAATAGCAGTCAAAGGGCTCCTGCAATTTGACTTCTTAATATAGCTTTTCCTCTCCCTCTTGTTCTTCCATTTCCTCCCCTTACAAATTGAGTACAAGTGTCTATGACTTGTACCCAGCTAAGTGCTCTTCTCCAGATACACTTGTATTGAATGCAGTTTTTCTAGAAAAGATTAGTCTCAGCATATGGCTGGAAAGGAAGAGTTCCTTCCCATCATACTTAGCAATCTTGGGTGGTTTTTTTTGGCATTAAATCTAAGTGTTGTTTTCTTGCAAGGACTGGGTTTGTTTTTCCTTCCTCTCTCTCTATCACAAACACTTTTATACTCCAATGCATTTTAATTTAGTTTTGAGATACAAGATAGTGTGGATTGTACAGAGGTTGGAGAGTAAGTATCAAAGTTTTTCATTCAGAAATGCTCAATTCTCAGGAAGTTCAGATGAAAAACCACATCCTAATATTCAACAGCTATTCCATCATTAACATATGCTGTTAGCCCTGTTAGTGATGATTTCGTATCCGGAGTAATAAAGTCTGTGATTTTGTTCCCAAATTAAAGCATGTTGGCAGATCCGCCTGGTGGAAGTTGCAGTTTTGCTGAATTGCTTATGATACTTTGAATTCTTCTTTTGCATGAGGTCTAGTCTGCAACACAATCTGTTCTCAGAGAGAGAGAGACGTTAAAAATTGCCTATCTTTGCTCAAAATGGGAAGACATTAACAGGTAAAGAAGGCTGTATGCTGTATTGCCAGTTCACATGGCAACCAGTTAAAACAAAAAACCCCCAAAACCCAAACATAATATCAACTGAAGGAATGAAAAATCAAGGAGTTTACTGTCCGTCTTTAAGGACATTCCATCCTCCCTGCTTCGTTATTCTGCTGCTGTGTAGTAAATCAGAGAGTATGGAAATATTTATGAATGTAAAAATATTTTTGAATTGACAAGAGCAGTGGTAAATATAATTTATCCTTGTAGTAGCTAGGGGAATACTCAGTTTTGGGAAATTAAGAAAATAATAAAGCTTAAACTAATCTTGCCAGGCTGCTTCGTATTTCTCAGTGGGATTATTGATAGTGAAAGGAAATAGTCTGTGCTGCGGTCACAGCAGAGAGATGCCTCATCATTTAAAGGGCAGGGGCAGAACAATCAGAAGGAATGTAGAAAATTGACTAAGCTGTAATTGAACATATTTGAAATTCTAAATATATGCTGAACAAATTAACAGGAAAATCCTTTGGGTTTTATTCATGTGTGAGTCTGGTTGGTGGTACAGTAAGTGCGGATAAATTGTTCAGAAAAATTTCAAACTTTGCATTTTGGCTGCAAACATTTTCCCCTGCTGGCAGGAGCTAAAATTAGAGTAGATACATTTATATTGTTATATAAATGCACATTTCGCAACAACTGCAGATGCTGCCTGTCCTTGCAGCAGCTCAGAGACATCAGTAGGTACATGCAATGATTAGGGGAACTTGCATATGATACACGGATTCCGATCAATATTACAGAATTATTCTATAGTTATGAAAATTTCTGTGTTGTGGATACATTTTGGTAAATGTTTATCTACATTTGCTGACAAGTTTTCCAATACATACCCTTCAGCTTCGGGATAATACTTACATTTTAATGACTGTGCTTTGACCAAAAATGAATATACTTTGTCCATCTGCAGGGAGAGGGTGGAAAATAACTAAACACAGAATAAAGAGATCACATTTTTTATATATAGACAGTCTTCCAGCATCAGCTGAAAAGCCTGGCACAAAACACAGCAGGTAAAAAGAGAGGAACTGATGGGCAGAACATTGCCACTGAGTAAACTGAGAGGAACTGATGGGCAGAACATTGCCACTGAGTAAACTGAATGTACATGGCTTAGCTCTTGGTCTTGCTAAGCTGGGCTGAAAATACTCCAGGATTCAGAAGTAACTCTCAAGATGCACCTAAGTGTCATGAAGACACTTAAGGTAGAGCTTTAAAGGATATCAAACTCTGCATGTTTTCAAGACATACCTATGTCTACAACCATGTATTTTTCATGCTTTAGTAGTGAACAATTTTGCTTTAATGTCTAGGTTTTGGATACTTCCAGTGTGACATGGTAAGATTTGAGGAATAGCTCTCCTGCCTCTTCGGCATGCAGGCTGGGGAGAGGGCTGGATGGTGGAGTCAGGGGACAGTCTGTAAGGTTAGCACAGGGACACAACCAGGGAGATTAGGGGATCTATTTCCCAGGCAAATCCTGCTGGATGGGCCCTCAAAACACTCCAGGAGGGAGCAAGCTGGTGGAAGTCCTATGAAGCTGAGTTCGAACAGATCAGTGCTGGACCTGGACGGTGGAGGTACAGCTGCTACATGCTTGACTGGCTCTGAAAAGTAGAACTTTATTGGCTCTTCATAATTTTTTCTATTATATGTAAGAGTGAGAGAGAGACAATCAAAATAATGCCACACCAAGGGATCTTTTCAAAAACCACGTGGCATCCAGTGATTTTATGAATGGCTGGACAGCTGAAAATAACGCTACTGCCAAATCAATCTTTCATTTGATTGTAGCAATATGACAACATTTTACAACTGCAAATCCTACTGCAGTTAGTAGACAGCCATATTTTTGATGACTACTTTTAGTGTTTTAGTCTATAGATACACTAACGGCCAAGTGGGTCAGAAAAATTCAGTAACTTCTATTTCTCTGAGAACATTTGCTTTGTCTCTACATCTCCGCATCCTGCTTTCTGCAGAGAGCAGATGGACATTTACAGTACTTTCCAGCAGCATTTTCCAAAGTATTCACTGATAGCTTTACCCTGCTTAAGTAGGATTTTCTGATAGGATGAACATCCTGTGCCTCCTCATGAATAACTAGGCTCAGTGGGGTGGGAGAGTGACTCTGTAGCAATGTGATTCACCTGGGAGAGAGGAGACTTTGATCTTGCCTTTTTCTCTGCATACCTCGATACACAGAAACGTACACGCATCTGGGCAAGATTCCATAAGCTTTGTTTGGATGTGCACTGAGGGATACAGGGGCCTAAAGCGGGTTGGTGTTATCATATTATATTGTTATGATGTTTGCACACTAGAATTGGCCAAGAAAAGGCATTGAGAGAACAGTAAGTGCAACCTCTGTAAACATCAGTGGGCTTTGCTAACTGCACAAATGGGAAATGCCAAATTGCTCCCATTCTGCTTTGAGTTCAACTCGTCTCTGAAACAATGAATTCTCATCTGAATTATCCTGATCTGGATGTGAGAGAGACTGATGTCTTTACTCTTATGGCTTCACTGGACTCTCTGTGTTTGAAATCCCAACAGTCCTTTTCTCTGAGACTTACAGCTCACTTATTCCAGGTAGAGGAAGACATGTTCTGAGCAAAAAGTGGTTGTGGGTGGGTTTTTTGTTTGTTTGTTTGTTTTAGCTGTGATTGGGTTTTTTTGAAGGGGGGGTGTTGGAGGGTAGGTGGGACGGGGGAGGTGGGGAGAGGAAGAAGATAAGATTTGTTTAGCTTTGGTTTTAGCTTTTACTATTTTTGGTTTGGGCTTGAATGGAGAAATACCCTAAGCCTTACTTTTGAGTTTCAAAATCGGCTTTGATATTGCTTTTAGAGTTGACATCAGTAGAGGTAGGTTTCGTCTCTTATTTTTGTGTGATTTCCTGATCAATAGTCAAAGGCTATTCACTCCCAGTCGCAAATTTGAGAGTAATTAGCACACAGCCTAGCACCCTTAAGGATGCTCTGCTTTCTAGCTGCTCTGTTTAAATGGAAAGCATGGCCTTTTTCAAGGTCACAAACATTTTTTCACCTTTCTTATGTAAACTTTAATATGTAGAGAAGGTCACTTTTCTCAATACCATCCTAATTCAACAGAACTAAGTCTTAAGTGAATGCTTATTTAGCCTGGTACCTGAAGCTGAGGCAATAAAGAAGTACATGAAAAAAAAAATCTGATTCATATATCTGAAGACCAAGAAAATACACCACAGAGCTTTTATTTCAAAGTTACACTGTATATCTGATGATACTGTGACTTATTTAAATAGTGATTCTTTTTTAAATAAAACTGTCTAATCGTGATACAAAGGAAGGCTTAGGTATTTGGATTTAGGGAGTTTGCTTGGAGTTCTATGCTATATAACAAAGAATATTTATTTGAATAATGAACTGAGTTAACTTCTGCACAATAGCTGCAAGTGCTTACAGAAATATTGACCCACGTTTTTGCATTTCTTTCATAGATTTATAGAATCATTTTTCTAAAATACTTGGACATTATAAATTACTAGTTTTTGATATGCTGAGTAAGCACTGGACCTTTAAGTTTATTTGATTGCTGGCTGTCTCACACATAGTAATCCTTAGATAATGCTGTGTTTGTGTGGCTGACTGTACTTTAGGTTGCTTAATAATGACTAAAATTGCATTTACTCAAATGTGTTTTAATTACAGTTCCCTATAGGCCAAACTACAGTATCAAAGTATATGTCTTTTATGTTTTTTGTATAATGAGCAGAGGCAAAGTCTTTAGCACAAATGGATTACAATTCCCAATACTAGATGAGAATGCTTTAGAACTGCAGCATGCTTTTCTTTTGTTTGACATCCCCTTGTCCTCAGTGTTTTTCTAATCCTATTATTTCCTTTCTTCAGAAGTACAGAATACAGTAACTGCATCCCTGAGAGGAAAGGACAAACTGACAAGATCACTTGCTGCATTATGCTGTGTTGATAGACTGTTTAAATCCTGCATTTGTAATGCAGATGAAAATAGTTTCTGTGCAAAAGCTGATTAAAGAATTTAGTCAGAATTTTGTATCACAAAGAAATTGCTTACTTAAGCAAAATAGAACACATTGATGGGTCCCAAGTGATTAAGCAAAAAACCCCACCAAGCCCCTCAAAAACCCAGAGCAAAACAATAAAAATCACAAAAGCCTCACCAGGTACAAGCCTCCAAAATGACCAGTTTTGCATCACAATGAATTCATTCAACTCTATTAATTTAACATGAGGGTAGAGGATTCTAAAATACTCACGTTGTGAGATCACATACCATTTAACAGACTTGAACTTCAGTTCTATAAAGGCGAGGAGGTCCTATGGTGAGAATTACTTTAACAAGCTCTACAGCAGGATGCATTTCAAGCAAAACAGTCCAGTGAGTCAGTGTGCAAAAAATTCGCTTCCTTCATTTTCTGTTGTTAAGCACATGCAGAAGCTGTGGATGTAAATGAGATACTCAACTCCTAATTAGAGCTGAGCCCTTCCATTCTCTTGACCTTTTGGCAGGTTTGGGCTTAGAGTCCAAATCCTACATTGATTTTTTGATTGTTTAAATTAGCCCTGGTTTCTGTATGGGGACATTAGAATTCCAGCCAGATATGGGTGTGAACTGTTATTAGCCCAGATAGTGATCTGTCTTCCAAGCTGTTGTTTCTGCAGTACTGTCTGCTTTCCACTAACCCATCAGTAAAGCATATTTATTGAATTTAGGCTATATTCTTGAATTTTCTGTGGCCTTCCTTTCTTGCCAGTTACCGTGAATTTATACACTTTCATAATAAAGATCTGGTCTTTAATGTACTGCCTTTGGCTTATTTAGAATCATCCTCTGAAATGCCCCACAGGGAGCTATATTTTTACTTCGCTTTCTATAAACAGAAATCTGAGTGTACTGTTAAAGGGAGAAGTTTAACGCTGGAGGCAATCTGTGAATTTTAGGCTAACAAGCTGGATGTATGACTTCAGCAACAAAATACGTGTAAAAGAACCCTAATTGAATAAGGTACCACAAAATCAGTGTTCATAGGAAAAACAGACGAGTATAGACAGACTCCTTTAGGTAGCAACAGTGATACAATTTTATATATAGCTCTTTGATATTTTGACTGACTGTTAAATACAGATAAGCTGCATATTAATCCCAGTGCTTTCTTCTGGGGATGCAGTCATCACAAAGCTCCCGCCAGGCAGTACCAACCAAACCAGCAGATATGCAGTAAACTGCCAGAGTGCCAGCCCCTGGACTAAAAAAGCAGCTGTGACGGTGACAGTGGCAGTCATCGTTTGACGCAGCAGCCAGCACCGGCTTGGTGCCACCCAGCTGAGCAGGTGAAACTGAGTTTTGTTCCATCAGCAATGACAGTTGGGGCCTGGACAAAGCCCTGCTGCTCCTGGCATAGGCAGGAGCGGAGGAGGATGGAGGTGAGCCAGCAGGCTGAGGGGAAAGACCCAGAGAGGCAGGTGTGTTTCTCATGCTGGGGACTATGGAAGACAAACAGCAATCCCTCATGCTCAGAGGGGTCCAAAGCTGCCCCCTAGCCTGATCCCCGCCCCTAACAGACACACACACACACACACTCCCTTTCCCCTCAGTTCAGCAGCCGCAGTGCGGTCCAGGGCTCCACCCTGGGCTCAGTAGGCAGCAGGACAACGGGCACTGCATCATCCCTGTGAGCTGCCTCGTTTGCTGTGCCCTTTGTGCAGTGCTTCTGTTGCCTGGCCTGAAATGCAAATGCCAGCTAGGTGTGCCAGCAGGGCTGAGGGGCCTGTGCCCATAAAAATTGAGATTTTTGGATTAAAAGCACTCTGTAAAGATAGTTATATGATCTGTGTTACATTGGTATCCAAGATCCATACAATATTGATCCTTCTACCTAACCTCTGATGGCGTTAAGCGTTTCCTTCCATCACAGATGTAAAGCTGCTGGGATGGAGGAAACATAAGACACAATAGCAGAGTGGCAAACCAAATCCAGGTCACAGCCCAGCCTCCTAGCCAGGAGCATGGCCTTCCTTCGCTTGCAGCATCACACATCCTTCTGGGTTTGCAGTGAAATACCGGGGCTTTCTGTTATCGCTTATAATTCTGGCTTGAGCTCCGGGAATGTCTCTCAACTCCATTAGTATTTATAATTGAAAAAAATACTGGACATGGATTAGGGCAATGAGGATGTATGATCCCATTCATAAACTGACGTAGGTCTGTCTTTAACCATCTGGGCTTTACTGCTCTCTCTAGACCTACTGAAATAATATTTTCTATTTCACAGCTAATTAAGGAGTTTCTAATTTCCAGCCTAAGCATGTTTATAGTTTGTGTCTATCCATCTCTTGTGTTAACATTCTGGTTTATTTAGATAGCCCTTTTGTCTTACAATATATTTTCTGTTGCTGCCGAGAGAACCAGATGACCGTACTAGCACTCAATTTGAGGGGTTTAATTCAGTGTAGAATTATATCCTGAGTGTTTTAATGGAAATGTTGTGCAGAATTTATGTAGGGAGGGATATCTGAGGTACTTAAATTTAGAGATCCTCACAGCCTCACTGTTGTTTAGGTAAGTATTTTACCGTCTCATAGGTTGCAGCCAGTTGCAGCATTGGTACGTCTGATCTTTGAGAGGCCTTCTTTATTTGACTTTAATGTGTTGGCTTTTTTAGAAATATGTAACCTAAAATCAAAACAGGATACCAAATTTGAATATAGTTTAGTAGATGGTTTTATGTTTATTGCCACAATGACTCTGAGTATTTGAAAAACCTTCCAAGGTCACTGACTGGGAATCTGAGTAGTGTTTTATAGCTGCCCACACTTTCAACATCTAGGAAGATGTCTTAAAGTAAGAAGGACCTGAGATCACTGAACACGTAACAAGCTTTGCTCTGTACAAACCATTGCATGGCTACAGCACTGTTCTATAAATAGTGGAACTTATGAAGATTGTTTTCCTGTGAATTTGCATCTTAATATTAATCGACTTTGGTGTCAGTGAAAGCACAAGATCTTATCAAAGCTCTTCTGGAAGATCCTTTATAAGGATTCTTGTTTCTCCTTATCATAAAATTTGAATTGCCCTAAGGTTTTTATAGGTGAAATACAGGTCTATGTTGTCTTCTCATCTCCTAATTAAAAAACATCTTGATATATATTATTGAATCTTTTTCAGTCTGTTAGCTAATTATGAGATGGCATGCAGTAAGATTGCATTATTCTTAATTCCATCAGAAGACAGGCTAAAAGTGTTATATTCACAATTGTGTTAATCAAACATAGCTGTATTGACCATCAAGGAACTATGTTGATTGACACCATCCAAAGTGTATTCCCATTCTGTCTAAACAATACCAGTGCAGGACTTTGCCTGAAACTTAAATCAATTTTTCCATGCCTTAGAGTGTGATTGGTGCAGTACAGGCTCAGTGTGTGCAGCTGACATGCAGAAATCACTGTTTGATGAGTTATTAGGGTACTGTGAACATCTCTCACCTATGTCGTTCGGCTGTTATGACAATATCAGAACACGGGAATTTTTTAGACTTCTTTTTTAATGACTACAGACTATAGACTGTATTCTGTGCCTAAATAGTTAATCACCATAAAATGCAACTGTGGTAGTGAGAAAGGAGTATAATACACCAAATACACAAATCTCAATATGCTTTTGGCTATTGGTAGTGGTGTTGAGCTCTTACAATATTCACCTTGTGATACCAGCTGGGTTCCCTTTAAATTTAAAAAGTATTTATGGGAAAAATTGATAAAACAGTCCTTATGGCAGCAGAGATAGTAGTATTGTAGTGAGCATTTTTAATATAAACTATAAATATGCAGTACAAAACTATATAGTCAATGTAATTTGTAAAGTATTTTGGAAGAAAAATGTTTGCTTGATTCTAAATTATTAGTTTAAGCCTTCGGATGTTGGCATTAAAATGCTTCATTCAAGAAATAATAATATAATGTAAGCACACTTGGAGCCTGGTTTGGATTCTGCATATGCCTTGAGGTGCAGAAGAATTTCAAACAATTGAAATGAAGAGGCAGTGTAATGAGAGCCTCTCTTAAATTATGCAGTGCTAGTATTCTCGCTCCCAAGACTTTGTGTGTGTTGCAAGAAGCTTGCCAACTATGCTAAAGCAATATGGGAGGATTGAGGAAGATGTGGGTTGGGTAAAACTTTCCCAGAAGTAACCCAGAAAAAAGGGAGGGGTGGACACTAGAAGGAAGGGGCAATAAAATAAAGGGAAACATGGAAGTTCTGGTTGTACAGATTAAACCTGCCCCAGGGGCTGTTTTTCACGCTATATGATGATCACTTGTCTAAATCCTGATGTAAACTCATCTGAAACGTGTGAGAGTATTGTATGCGTAAGAGAGGCAGGATTTAGCCCCATATGGCTTATCACTTTGATCTTCAAAGGTCAATTTTGTATTGCTGAGACATTTCTGAGTAAGTCCCCAATTAATTAGCAAGAGAAAACTCTTCTTTTCAGAAAAAAAGGTGTATCTGCTCAGTGTTACTTTTTTTGGAATGCAGAAACTAATGACCGCAAAGGAAACAATATTTCCCATTGCATTCCCTCTGCCCTTACACAACAAAAATAATGCAGAATACACCCTCACTAGCTATTCTGATTTTTTCATCATCCAGCCCCCTGAAATGACTGCAGTAATGGATATAACTCTTGCCTGTAGAGAACTCTTGTTTTCTTTGGTAGAAAGAAATTAGATTATCCTTAGCTTTTTGTGTAGCATCTTTCATGTAAACTACATTCCAAAACACATTATAGGGTAAGAGCAGCAACAACAAAGAAAGTAAAAAGTAAAATACAGAACACTAGCTATAGACAAGAGAGAAAATGAAATCTGAAAAGAAATAGTATATTAATGAGATAGGATATCAATTTCACACGACAGAAAAGCCATTCACACCTAGATATAACAACAGAGTGAAGAAACAGAAAGGCCCATGTTAGATGAACTGAGGAAAAAGAGAACTAATAATATCTTTAGCTGAATTTGTTGTATGAATAAGGAAGCAAAAAACCTTTGAAATCTGGAGACCCAACTAAGCAGTATCTTCCCACTACTTTGCAATGCTCAGGTGGTTTCTGTTGTGGGATGGAATAAGTCTGGGAAAACTGTTGGGTTTCCGGCCCCGCCACCCCACCCGCCAGTAACATCAGAAATCAACAAAACTTCAACCTGCTTGGTCTACATGTGGAATAAGAAATACCACTTTTTACCCATGGAGGAAGAAGAGGTTATGATTCTTCAGAGTTGCTTATGTCTCAGCTAGAAACACATCCTCAATCTTTTGACTGGAATGAGACAACAAAACCATTTCTTTCCCCACAGATCACTCTCCCAGTTGGCTTTGCATGTCAGGTGAACGAAATAAAGTGTTGGTAGCAGACGTATTTATTTTGCACGTAACAAGCTGAGAAGTTGGATTTTGTTTATGTCAGACTGCAGAATTTGGAGTTTAATAAAGCCCCTGCAGGGATCCTCTTGCACTGCAAGTCAACTTGAAGCAGTGGCCTGAACAATAAATGCTGCAGATTTAAGATCCATTCAGCAGGGGACTTATGTGCACATTACTTCAGATGTATTCAGAATCCCACAGATGCTTTCAGTGCCTGCATGTTCACATGCTGGGAAAAGATCAAATAAGGAAGTCATTTTGAGATTTATGATAATACCACTACTGTAGACTTCTGAAGGAATGGTGCAGTGTGTCCCTAATTTTATGCCTGAATGCTCTAGAAGAAAAGACTGCGGGGCATTCTGTGTAATCAAGACCTTTGGTTTTCTTTGCCCACAAAATATGTGTGGAGGAGTAGAGGAGATCCAGGTGGATTAGAAAAGAACATTCACAGTTGAACTGAGCTCAGCCGGTTGCTGTAGATGATATGATTTACACTAACCATAGGTATTTCAAAGAAAGGGATTCTGAGTGCTTTGAGTAGACATTTACCAAAAAGGTTTAGTTGCAAAAGGAATGTGCTAAATATTATTATGCAAGTTATTGTTAAAATATTAATAAGAAAAACTGTTGAGCAAATGTAAAGATAAATTGGATCTTAAATCAATGGAGTCCTTGGGTTCTGGTCTTTTGTATACTGTGTATTTCCCAGGAATGCAGGGGCAAAAAATGAGTTCCTTAATGCAAATCATTTTGTATGATGTGAATGTTATAATGATGAATCAAAGATAATTTGATTCGTATGGCATTTTTCCACACACCTACTCATCTTGAGGAAGAAGGAGAAACTTATCTGCCTTTCCACCTACATAACAACAGAAGGCGCCTGATCTTAGATAAAATAAGCTCCTAGTGTTGATATAGTTGCTTGGATAGCTATATTTATAGTGCTCTAAGTAAATGTGCAAGAAACACTTGAGAAAATGTGTGCTGTCCCAAGGATGGGTTCAGAAATACAAAATGTTTGAACCTGTCCTTAGGCTGCCCTTTCACCTAGCATCAGCAGGCCAATGCTAGATTTCTGGAAAAAAACCCCACATAACTTCTCTTGGTTTATAATTTGCCATCATACTGGGAACTCCTTTTCCCCATTATCATTAGTTCTTCTAAACCACGGTGAACATAAAGAAGGACTTTACTTAGAGTAAGAAGAGGGTCTTACTTTCAACCTCCTTTCTTTAAAATACAGCTCTGTGGTAAGTGTTTTCTGTTATTATTTAACAGACATTTGAGTTGAAGTACAGATGGTAGTTTTTGGCCCTAACTTCAGAGAGCTATACTTGCACGTTGTATATCATGAGGTAGTGAGTAGTTGCTTATAAAATAGGTGGGTATCTCAAACACAAGGGTATTTCAGGAATCAAATCATGCTGCTTCATTCTGAAAGCACAGTCCTCTTAAATGCCATGCAAGAATCACAATTAATTAAATATACATTCCTGTGTCTGTGTGGCATTTATTTAATTATTTTCTCTTACCAGGCAGGCAGAGCTTAGCCAACTGCCACAGATCTTCCTATTTTAAGTTACTGAGCAGCTTATGCTATGGGACTTGCTAAAGCAAACTTTTCTTACCTCTTCTCCCAGAAGAATATTGGCTTTTGGGAAAGGGGCAGCAGAGGGAAACAGAAGGCTGCAGACACAGTTTCTGACCTTGACCACCTGAACAAGGTGGGTTTTCTGGGTCTGGGCAGATTTGGGATGTTTGCAAGACAGGTTCCCTGCTGCTGGAGGCCAGGAGGAGGCTATTACATGGCTGTCACTCCTCAGTCCTCAGGCTGCCCCTGTGCCATAGCCTACTGAAAGTTATCGGTACTTATCTCTTCAGGAGGGGCTGACACCAGTTCATTTTGGTGCAGGTACAGTGTGCAGTGACACCTGCCTCCAGCCCCCTCACCCACAAAAGCCAGCTGCAGTGGTCACCACATGGTTACTGGATGGAAGGGATTAATGAGGACAAATTCCCTGCCCTAATTTTTACATTTAAAATTGGACAAACTTGCTTAGTCTAGCTTTATTCTCTGAAAAATGGGGAGAAACAACAGGAATGGGTATTTTAACTTGTGATGGCTAAGGCTTCGCAGTCCACCGTGCTGTGCTCTAGGTCTGGATTGCGGTTTTGCTTTGTGTTGAGTGAAAGACCCTTATCTGACTGTGTACAGTGACTTTGGATTCTCAAGAAAATTTGAAATCACTTTCTGCTTTCCTTCATTTTAATTCCTGTCCTATGATGATTCATCCGAACACTTGTTTGAGGTTGAGCCTATTACCAGAAGTAAGATGCAACCCAAAGAGCAAGGCAGTTGTGTGCAGGGAATTTTTTAAGATACATTCATTGATAAATTTGTGCAAAGACGTAATGATATTAAATGATAAGGTACATGTATGATAAATTGTGCTGAAGCAAATGAGAAGCACCTTTGAATTAAAAGGACAATCAGACTAACGATCACTTTTGAAACACTTAATCCTGGTGCTTTGTAAACACCCTTTGATCAGTAGCTGCAGTAGATAAAGGGTTTTGCTTCTTCCAATATTTTTTCTGAAGTGTATTAAGAACAAGGTAGATAATTGTATGTTTTATGTGTTTAACCTTTCTACATTTAAAAAGGGTTTTCTTTATCTTCATTTAATGCAAACCTTGTATAAATTTGATCAATACAGTTTTAGATATCACACATATCTCTGGATTGGATACGGGATTATAATTGCAAGAGTGCATGTGTAAATGAGACAAGAAGGTAATATATACTTTCAAATGTAGGGGTATTTCAGGGTGGTATGTATGGTATGCAAGGATTGTACAGAGAATTGGCCTTGTTCACTTGAAAAAAATGGTAATTTCATATGTTAAAGAATAAAGGTTGTAGTAAATGAAGTAAAATGGCTAGAAAATGCTCTTTAAATCCTAAAGAATATCATCAGCTTATCCAGTTAATGTCTGATTATGTGAACAATACTTAGAGCAGACTGGACTGAGAAAGAGAGCGGTGGAAGTCACTCTAGCAAGGAGGGAAGACAGGGAGTTGATTTCACTAAGATCCAGGCAAAGAAATTGTGATACCATATTTCGTTGTTTCCAGCTGTAGGGATGCTGAGAAGGAAGGTACTTAACATTTAATTGTTTCTCTTTGAAATAACTTGTCTATGAGCAAAGCTTCTGTCTAACCCTATAAATTACTGGTTGGGTTATGCCCTGGAGTATGAGAGTTTACTGCCCTATGAAATTGTTTTTGCTCTATCTACTGTAGAATAGTTCATTCTCATTTTTCATATAAATATCTAATGAACATTCCAAACTATGAAAAATGAAACCCTTTCAGTGACTTCAGTGGGAGCTATACAGTATGAAATAGGACTTCTAGAAGCAAACTTAATGAAATTGGTGAACTCAAACCGGTAACCAATTTTGTCTTCTTCAGTTTATTGTTATAAATATTGTAATAAATACAATTATTCTAAATGTATGTGAAAAGTTTTCTTCAGCGTGTCATATGAGAACTCCAAACAGTGCGGTTACTGGATACTTATAAACAGAAATAGATGTAGGAAGTCACCTTATTTGTATATATAACATGAAGTGGTTCAAATGTAAGTACAAGATCATTGTTAATAATACACAAAGAAAAGATATATAGGATTATTGTGTAATTAGTATTTTGAATCATTCATTAAAAAAAAAATACATTTGTCTTGATTCCAGAACACCACATTGCTTGTCAAGAATATCTGATCTTTGATTTAGGTTGTCCTAGAAACTAAAGAACCTGTTACTTCAGAAAGACTTTCATACATCCTTTAGAGATGTATGTATATGCGTATATTCTATTCAGATTTGTGCATATGCTGTTTTTCTTGGCCAGTTTTCTGAGGTCCATGAAGAAATCTCTGCAGACGCACATATGTGGATATAAAAATATGTCTACAGTTTTAGATACTTGAATAGTCTAAGAAGCTCCATAGAAATGTATCTAAATATACTCTGCAGTTCTGTTCATAAAAGAAGGGAAAAAAGTGATGTGTATATATGCTGCATGGGACCAACAGTTTAGCTAGAAGACAGAGCTGAAAAGTACATCCAACATAGAATGACTTCGTTGTACTATTAGGATCAAATGATTGATTTGGAGCGTAAGACTGTAATCATGGAGAAAGAAAAAGGAAAATTGATCTTCATGTCCTGTGAAGTTTAGACTTCATGATGCTGAGGGAACCTCTGGAATATCTAACCTAGCTTTTACCTGTGTTCAAGCGGGCTAGATGTATTAATAGAGAAAAATGTTATCAAGGGTTTTTAATGACCATAAAGACACCTTTCAAAAAGCCCTTGAGATGGAGATTATTCAAGGCTGGGACAACATGCCAGCACATATGTTTACTCTATTCTTGTGCTCTTTCATGAGTCATAGCCAGAAAAGGGACTATCAGGCTAGAAGAACCTTTGGTCAGACCCATAACAGCTGCTCTTCTGTAGAGATTCCCTCACAGCTGGAAATCCAGTGGGCTCTGTTAGTAAGATTTAATTAAACTGACAGCTGGCAGGGAGCTTTCAGCCACAAATGGAATTAAAAAAAATCCAAATAAAAATAAGGAGGATAATAATAATCCAAATAAAAAGAAGGACCTAAGTCCTTCTGAGAAGATGCAAATAGGATCCTTTCCTGTCATACACAGTTTTATTAGAAAGGAAGCATTTTTTCCATTTTGGTTTTCAATCAGAATAATAATGTAATTTTTTCTAGTCCCTTCAGTGACAAACAAAATGCAACGAAGAATTTATTCTTTGAATTTATGTCATTTTTCTTCATTAATTAGTGCCAAACAGGTGTTTGCTGCTCATATTTGATCTGAGAAGGACTGGTGAGAGTTTTCATCTCTCTGTGAAGTTACAGTGAAATAAGCCAGGGGATGAATTCATGTTCAATCACCACTGTAACTGTCCAGGTACATGGTGTTTTCCTGTAATGAACAGGTTTCCTTTCTGATATAGTAGAGTTATCCATCCCGTAGTGAGGTGGAAATCTGCATACCCAACCTTACATTAGATTATCTTTTTTATAGTCATATCCTCTCTGGGAAAACTGATTTTGAGTGGGTCATTTAGTCCCATGGTATTGGCTTATTCCTGGAGAGGATGATCCTGGCTTTGTGGACAGAAGTATCTGAACAGACTTGAAGACAGATTTGGTCAGATGTTCTGAAAATAGTGAGAATATGCTTAATGGGAAAACACCAGGGGACTGTGGTATAAGTGAAATATTTTCTTATCTTCTTCTCCCTTGCTAGTCACTAGATTTAGCACTTCAGAGAAGTTGGACTTCTTTCTGGCTAACTGTGAGAATGAAATCTAAGTTACCTGTTAAGACATGATCTTGATTGTTTCTCAGAATTTACAACTCTGGCATGTAACTACATACATGCCCTTGTGCTGTGCTTTGTTTTGATAGATCCTTGCCTGTTTCATTTCACTGCCTCTGTCTGAGGGACTGATGCTGACTGTATATTCTCTAGTGCCATAAACATAATTTTGCTGGGCCATGTTAAAAAATGGACAGAATCTGTTGGCTTTGATTTTAAATCATGCACTCGTGCCCAAGTCAAGCTTGGCTTGCAATGCCAATCTGAGACATGCAACTTGGAGGAAAGCATAGTAACACTGTGAGAGCAAGAATTCAATTTAGGAAGTCTCATGTGGGATTGCCTCTGGACGTTTATCATTGGCAGCATTTCCCTTCAGCTTCTAAAGGACTGACCTGAATCAAGCAGACACACAGATGGTTAAAGGTGATTGCTAGGACGTTAGCATATTATTTTCCAACAAATCATCAGGCAACTTCAGGAAACTGTTCTATGGCTAATTCTATTGAACATAGTTTTGCACTAATGATGTCCTTTTTCCATATAGGATTTTAATCCAGACAGCTCTGTGGCATTGCAATTGCTGGAGTCTCTTTAAGTGCATGGCAGGCATATTTACTTCAGGAAACACTTTTGGGCTTGACTTCAGCTGTGATGATGGTGAGGAGGTGAAGCATTCCTGTGCCATGTAACATAAGACAGTGTAGGACAGCATGCTTCTCCTGGGACATGCAGGAGGTAAGGTATGGGACAGAGACATAGGGTCTGTGCAGCACTGTTGGCTTTTTGTGGGGTTCCTCATCTGGAGGGAGTTTCCAGAGAATAATGCTATATTGGGAATGTGTATGTTGGCTTGGAGATAGGAGTCTAGCTTAGAAGCTGAAGACCCTTGTTCTCCCTTTTCTGCTCCTCTGCTCCCTACCAACTGTAATCTTATGTTCCATGGCTTTTTTTCTGTGCAAGAGATGAATCTTAATGCAAACGAGTAGAAGTTTCACAGGGGAGGAAAAGACTGTGGAAGTATGAGTGGAGGATGGCTGAACCTTGGTCACTAGGATCTCTATGCACAGGGGTTGTCTCATATGTAAAACCTGCCAATAATTAGTTTCTTTATTTATAAAGAAGTGAAGTCACCTTTGTGAAAAGAGATAGTCCAGGCTATTAATTAATTATCATTTTACAGTAACTGAGAGGAATTGTAGTTGGACACTGGCACCCTTAAGTATTGACCCAGGGAGCCCAAATCTGACATCTCAAGTTGGAGCATGTCTCACAGACTGCACACAGATGTCTGGTATGGGATGTAGCTGACCTCATACACACATGCCACAGCGGGAATGCATGAGCATAGCGAGATCACTGTGCCTGACTTGCCCTCTTTTCTTGTAGAGAGAGGGGCTTGGTTGTCTTAGACTGTTGTGCATATATGTAATATATATATATAATGTTGCTTTTTTCATTGGAATTAAATTTATCCTCAGACAAGCTATCACTAGTGCTGTTCTGCAGTTCATTTCTCTTTTTTCTCATATTCCCTTTGTTTGCATTTTTTGGCTACTCTGTATTCAAAAATAAGTCAGTCCATCAGTACAGAAACCAAACGCAAGAAAAGAGAGGGCAGAAGTTGTTTGTACTCTTCGGGGCCATTGCTTGTTTTTTACTATTGAAAATTATTTCCTCCTGCTTTTCCATCACTGGAAACTTTCTAAATGGTGGCAAAGTCATTCCTAATGTAACTGCCATTTCAAATATTAAATTAATTGAAACTTTTTACATACTTGACTGATTGTAATGTTGTTTATATGCAGAAAAGTAGTCTTGAAGTTGTGGTATTTTGGCCACTGTCAGACTTCAAAATTTGAAAAAGTTATAATTTTGATATTTAGATTTCTACTAACTTTTACTGAACTCTTCTGGGAATTTAAAACACGTATTTGATTTGAATTTATCAGTACAAACTCCCTAGGTAGCTTTGTTACAGAGGGTTTGAAAGACCTATGCTTGTTCCTCTACTCTTTCTGTTGGCAGAAGTATATGTATTCCACTGATGAAACTTCTTAAATAAGCAGAGCAAGAAAGTATTTTGGAAGTCTGGAGAATAAAGGATTCATTCCTACTGCATATATTTTCCACTTCAAAACTTGACAGTGATTAATCATAAAGCATTCCAAACAAAAGTATATTATTATTTTAGCACTAGGCATTTGCAGAAGATTTTGTTTTAGGATCAGCACTATTATTTGTGCATTACACTGAACAATGAGTGATCGTAGCACAGCTCTACAGTCCTTACTTCCTTTGTTATCTTGCCTTTGTCTTCTATGTTATCTTCATTTTTTATCCTCACTTGCTACTTTCATCAAGTAATAGAAGATGGATTTTTTTTGTTGCTGCAAGGTGGAGTTTCTTTCTCACCAGTCCATGGGGCTAATCATATGTCTTTATTCAAGATACAACTCCGAGTAAATTGAAGTATCTTCATTTTACCTCTGTTACATCTTTTGACAGATGTGATGGGCAATACATTTCAGAGTTAATTAATTTTGAAAACATGTATTTCTACCTTTTTTTTTTTTAAATAATGAGTGAGATATAAGTGCTCCATGGGTAATAGATTTTTGTCTGGTATAATTTTTGATGGCTTTTGGGAAAAAGAAAGACATAATGAAGGATGCTTAAAAATGTTATATGTAATAGTTGTATCAAATTATTGAAACCATGTGATCAGATGACTAGCATGGACATAGAAAAATCCTTCAGGATCTTGATGAAATAGTTTGTTGATCAAAGTTCCATGTGGAGACTAGATGCATATTAAAATAGACTTTTATTTCACCTTATACTAACAGCATAATGGTGTCCACTACTGTGCAATGTTCAGTAAAAGTAATTTTGTTTGGTGATTATAGGGTTTTTGTGTAATTGGGTTAGTGTTTTTTTGCTTCATTGTCTACAAAATACGGTGAGTCTATCAAACATTTTATTAGAAGAGGCTGAGCTGCAGACATCTTTTGTCAGTTACTAGACACATTCAACACATAATCTATCACAAAGCAACCACTTTCCTCCATTTCTTTAATAGCTAATGATGATTTTTGGTGGCACATATTTGGATGGAAGGAGCTGGGTCTAGGTTCTTCTAATTCTAAAACATTAAAATCTAGGCAGAAACAAAGCCTGAAGAGCCCTTGCAAGATTTTGTCTCTGGTAGAACAAAGGGTGGAGTTCTGTGGCGAGGATGGAACGGTGGCCCAACCACCTTCTCAGGGTTTGATCTGTTTTCTGTCTCCTAAGCCTTCCTTGACTTACAGACATTGCTTTCCATCCATTTGATAGCTACATTGTAAAAGTAGCCAGATTTTCCTTTTTACTGTACTGTACGCATATTTAGTTCTGAGCACAGTGGCATTCGTTCATCTGATGTCACTGAACAACTTGGTTGAGGTTGACTGAGATCCACATATTCTGGCTGAGCCTTTCCGATTGTGGCTGAGGAGAGCAAGAGCTCTTCTTGCCATCAGCTCCAATTTTTTACAGGGGATTTTACATTAGCTGTGCACTTGGATAAAAAGAGAGAGTTCTCCTGTTTCTTCCTGCATGGATAACAGCTTTCTCCCCATGCTTTTCCTTCTTTGATGTTAGGTAGAGCCTTTGTTCTTTTCAGAATGTCAGTGAGAGTGAAGCCATGTTTCTGCCATCTGAAAGAAGGATAGGTAGGGTTAAATCCTGTCCTGGTACAACTATTGTCATATTACATAAAAGCAGACTTTGATCCTACTTGCTGGTGATTTCCCAACAAGGCAAGGCAGTGCATTCCCACCACTTTAGAATCAGTGGGAATAGGCCTGAGTCAGATCACTTATCAGACCTCCTACCCAGAATCATTAGTCTGAATCTAAGCATTTTTCAATGATTCCTCTTAGAGTTGTTACTTGTATTCTTACTGAATAAGGACTTTATTCTTTCCTGAATAAGGACTGAGAATACATAGAAAATGTATATGCCTTCTGTATCATTTACAAGATAGGATTAATCCAGAAGATTGATCTGATATTTGGGTCCTCAAACAAAGACAGATGTGAGTAATTAGACATTTAGAAAAGTAAATATTGCTGTATTTCTGCAATTTATTTTATATGTAGATGGATGGTACCTTTCATCTGAGAACAAGTAAGTACCTTTTTAGCATTTATTATACTCCAGAATTAAAACTATTTCAGTGGTTTTACTCTTGTCCCATCATTTCTACATTTTTGTAGAATCCCTCCCTCCATTCTTTCCTCCCTCCTTTATTTTACTGCTGTTAGAAGTATTGTTGACTTTTAATATCACTATATCTTCAACTGGTGTAGAGAAACATAAAGACCTGACACAATATATAACACTTAGCTTTTTATAACCCCCGATGGTAAGAAGACAGCAGATGTGGTTCATTAGCATTTTTAGATCCTAGTGGTGGTCTTACCAAAGTGTCCAGCTCTCAAGGTACTTTAAAGTGAGATAAATATAGATAGGTACCAACATCAAAATACGTGTATAAGTTGTATAAACATAACTTGCTCTGCTCTGGTGAGACCCCACCTGGAGTACTGTGTCCAGCTGTGGAACCCCCAATATCAGAAGGATATTGACCACTTGGAGCGAGTCCAGAGGAGGGCCACGAAGATGATCAGAGGGCTGGAGCACCTCTCCTATGACGAAAGGCTGCAAGAATTGGGCTTGTTCATCCTGGAGAAGAGGAGGCTCCGAGGAGACCTCATTGCAGCTTTCCAGTATCTGAAGGGGGCCTACAAGGGTGCTGGGAGAGGACAAGAGCCTGTAGTGATAGGACAAGGGGTAATGGGTACAAATTGAAAACAGGGAGGTTTAGATTAGATATCAGGAAGAAATTCTTCATGGAGAGGGTGGTGAGGCACTGGAACAGGTTGCCCAGAGAAGCTGTGGATGCCCCATCCCTGGATGTCTTCAAGGCCAGGCTGGATGAGGCTTTGAGCAACCTGGTCTAGTGGAAGGTGTCCCTGCCCATGGCAGGGGGGTTGGAACTAGATGATCTTTAAGGTCCCTTCCAACCCAAACCATTCCATGATTCTAGGAGTTGGATCTTTGTTTTTGATGAAAGAGGTGTAACCAGACCCAGTTGTTGTGAATGGAATTTAGAAAAATTAAACTGATGAAAAGGAACATTTGGAGTTTTTTTCAGGAATGAGGAACATAAACCATTGGGAGGACTTCCACGTGGGTGTGGCAGACCTTGAAATGTTTATTATTTTAGCTGAATACACTTTAGCTCAGATGGAAATCAGCTGGATTCAGAGATTATAGGATAACAGTGTTTGACTCATTACACATGGAACCACTCAGAAATTGTATCTCTATTTCATTCAAGATTATGATATTTAAAAAATTAAAATGAATGCTGGATAGGAAAATAAAATATTTCTGTACTCAATTGTTTATTTTTTTGTCTCAGTAATGCTTACAAGTCATCTTGTACTGAGTAAAAAATTAAAAAAAAATCTCTCAAAATTATACATTCAAAATACACCCTCACACCCCTTTTGTCTTAATGCTTTATTAGTGCTAAGGTAAAAGGAAAAAAAAAATCAACCACTATTTCTTTCTTCCCAGAGGGGCTGGTGAGGCACTGGAACAGGTTGCCCAGAGAAGCTGTGGATGCCCCATCCCTGGAAGTGTTCAAGGCCAGGCTGGATGAGGCTTTGAGCAACCTGGTCTAGTGGAAGGTGTCCCTGCCCATGGCAGGGGGGTTGGAACTAGATGATCTTTAAGATCCCTTCCAACCCAAACCACTCTGTGTTTTTATGATTCATCATTTAAAATTTTGTCTAACAAGTGCAAAATATTTCAATTTAAATGAAACTGACTTTCCTAAAGCAAATTTAGGCCTTTGAAAAATATTCTGATCAACCTTAAGAGTGGAAGAGGCCAAGGTATATGATGCCAATTGTCTCTTTGAGCCTGGAAATGTTTTCTCTTTTAGTCTAATCAATGAACAGAGCTCCTGATTTGTGATGTTGTCTCTGTAAGAAACCCATGACTTGGAATAGAACTACGGATTTTTCCTGCATGGCTGAAGTCCATGTGGCTTCTGGTGGCAATTTCCATTAAAATAGACAAAATCCTTTGAGCACAAGTTTGCGAGTGAGCAGTCTATCAATGTTAGCATGGCCCTAACTTCAGTTTAGGCATGCTATGTAGAGAATCTATGCAGTAAACCCTGTTACTGTCTAAGATTTTATTGTAGAAGACTGTGAATCTGTATTATATTTGCTTTCTGGGGATTGGATTTACCTATAAGTTTCCCTGCCAGAAGTGATCCTTTCTCAATTTTCATTACAATGTTGGGTTGATAACTTCATATAGAGAACACCACAGAATTACCTTTACTCAGTTTCAAACAAAATTTAGCTGAAAGTTGTTTTGCTTCACTTCAAATTTGAGGCTAATTTTTGAACTTCATATTCAAGCTCAAATATCAGTTATCAAACTCAGAGTTCATCAAAGTAAGTCTTTATTTGCAAAGTATTTTCATAGTTCAAATACTGAGAAAATAAACATTTTACAACTGGAAGTAACCTAAGCTAAATAACCTACGCCTAATTTAAAAATAACTCCCTGATACTAGACTGTTTGCTTAAAAGAATAGATAAAGAAAGATGGACATTATTGCTTTTGCCAACAACATTCTGGAAAATTGCAAAAGCAGAAGGGATATTTTTTTTTTTTTTATTTCCAGTGAATACAAGAAATCTGTGGCTATTTTATGACCAGAAAGAAGAATGTCTTCACTTATAAAAGCAGACCAAAAAATTTCAGAATGAGAACATTAATCGGTGCTGCTCTTTTTCTTAGAAGGTATGATTAAAAGTCAGGTTCCGCTGCCTGTGTACAGTGTTTAAGTGCAATGGAGGTGACTGGAGGCAATCTCTGAACACCACGATAGCAGAAGGAAGCATGCAAAGGAAAAATAGGACACCAGCCTCCCATTAAAATCAGGCAATCTGGGACAACTTAACTGAAAACAGTTTTTTATCACTGATAAAATATTTAAAATAAACAAGGCAGGGAGTGGAATAAAAGAATGTTAAACTGAAGATCCCCACAGGGAACAAATTATCCTAAAAGAAGAAAGGTTATATTTGTTTAAAAATAAATGTTTTTACAAAATCCAGCCCTTCTTGTGGTGAGATTTCTTTTCCTGACTAAACATAATTATAAGGAATGCCAGAAGCTCCTGTGTCATCTTCATAATGCTGAACACACCCATCGGAGATTGTGACTTCATCTGGTAGCATTCTGGGAAAGATCTCTCCACCTTATAAATGGCACCCCATGTCTAATGGTGACAACCAGGAGACACAGAGCTGTAAATTACACAAGGCTGTTGGAAATGCAGCTGTTAACATGGCATCAGTTTTTAAACAAGACCTTTGAAGAATGGAACAGTTGGGGCCATTTGACTGTGCTTGGAGGTGAACTGGCAGTTTTTATGCCTCATTCCCCCCTAGAATTTTTTGAAGCAGCCATTTACATGTAAACTCCCTAAAACATCAACTCCAGATCTTTAGTTCTACTTAGACCCATTCATTCTGAGAATTTTAGAGAAAAGGAGGTAAGAAATAAGGCCCTATTCAAGCAAATTTACTTTCAGAGAAAAATATCTGTTAGGGAACCAGAGGGCAGAGTTTGAGTTCACAGTATTCCTTTGTTGTAAATCAGAGCTGATGCTACCTTACGAAAAAAAACTGAAAATCTTTTATAATTTAGGCTTTTATACAATTTCTTTCTTAACATCTGTTTTCCTGATCTTCAGAAAACAAACAAAAATAAAGAGGGTCTCACTTCCTCATTAAGGATGTACATGGCATGTAGCCTGGAAATGGAAAATAGCAGTATGTTTCTTTTTCTTGTTATGCCTCTGCAAGTTCTAAATCTGCAAGTAGGAAGAAGCACATTACCACAGAGGGAGATGCTCATAATCACTGTAATGATAAAAAAGACATAGCCATGAAAGCATTGCAACAGCTGACCAGTAAATGTAAGTGGAGACCAATTTCAATTACATTTGTTTGGCCACAGATTGTTTTGAAGGTTAACTGGGCATCGCATGTCCTTTATGAACTAGTTACACAGTGATTCACTGTGAGAAGAAAATTCCTCCCTCACAATCTTCCAGAATTCATTCTTTTCAGACTTTTTTTTTGCTGGTTGTGTGATTTTTACCCATTCATAAACATCTCTACTACAGCCAAATTTTTCTTTTAACCTCTCTCCCTTTCAAGACCGAGAAAGTTGGCTTTAATTTACACAAGTAGCACTAAAAGTTCAAAAGGATGAAAAATGTGTTATTGTGGGATTTTTTTTCAAACATGAAAAAAAAAGAAAAAATCATTAGGTTTGGTGATGGTGAGAATATCCCTTGCACTTATTTACTGTCAGATGCTGGTGCTAATGGAAGCTGTAGTGGTACATTTGGAACTGTTTCTTCTAGGGGAGAAAGATAAAAAGAAAAGAGAATTTTTTACTGTTTGGGATGGAAGTAGAAATTAACAGATGTCTCTTGCTTCATGCCACCTTAGAGACAGACTGATGACTGAAGCCAATAGCCAGTGGTCTCATACGGAGCCAGAGCTGGTTTTTTTCTTCCTTCCTTTTCTATTTTAGAATTAACATCTGCTTTGCCCATGGTGTAAGTATCTGTGTGAGCACATGTGTTTGTGAAATATGCATGGCTGTATGCCTGTGAATACATATAGGAATGTAAAAAAAAACAGATTTAAAAGGAATGGGTGGACTGTGTTTATCGAATGTTTTGTGTGCTTTCATGGTTTCACTGAATGCCTTTTAATTCTTTTTTTAATTTTATTTTCAAAAGAATGAATAAAAGAAGACCTGACAAAAACCATTGTTATAAGGCCTTTTCTAAAACACTAAATGAGAGAGACTTTGAGCTTTTAAAGGTTGTTAGTTCTGAGTAGAAAAGCTCATGACTGTAGCTGACATGTTAGTGAAAAAGCATCATCAACCTGCTTGTGAATTAAAAGCACCTTTGTCATAAATATTAAGGATTTTTGAGAAAATGCTTTTTTACTTAAATGAAGGAAAGAAGACATCAATATATGGGCTCAAAATGCAGCCTGTTTTTTTCTGTTAAAAGATTATAACAAAATCTCTCATCCTCCAATATGTTTTAGTATGTTGGATACTAAGTGCCACTTTTGTCCATTCAGACTGAAGTATTATTTAAATTACTTATTTTAAAAAAAATTATTTTCTTTCTATTACCTTACATCAAAAAATATTGCCACTGCTGCCTGAAGAATTAACCATCTTTGCAAGAGGAACTGTAGTCTTCGCTGAGGTATTTGGTGAGCTTCCAAGGGAATGAAAAGCCACAAGAATTTAGGTGGTGACTGCAACAAAGGAGGTGTATTGGAATTTAACTAGATTTGGATCTGAATAGCAGTGAAGATGCCATGGCACGGGCTTCAGTGGGAGCACAGAGGCTGCAGAAGGTTCAGGTTCTTATTCACAAAGCTAAGCTACCCTGAAGTCTATATAGCCACATCCATGATCATGTGGTTTCTTGGGATTGTTGAGGGAAGGTAGCTCTGGAAAGAATGCATGCTGCATTCAGACCTCCCAGCTACAGTACTTTGGCATTAAGGAGACTTACACATTTTGAAGAATTACTTGTAGTGAAATTTGATCTTCAGCTTGTAATTATAGCTTCCTAGGTGTCGCTGCTTCTTGACTCATACTCTAGAAGATGGTTGTTAAGGACATCTAGGGATACAGAAGGGGATGGCAGCAAGTTGGTTGTGGTTTAAATAATAATTCCTAAAAGTTCCTGATTATAGGCATCAGTGAAAGTCCCATGCAGAACAGTCACTTACCTTATTTTTCTTTAATATTCAGATTTCTTAGCATCCAAATTTATCAACGAATGAGCATTCTGTTTAAAAGGGAGATCTTGATGGATTCACTAATTCACAAGGCTATTCTATTTTTGTCAACAGCCCTCGAGTGTGGAGCATCGTGTTGATTCTGGTACCTTCAGAAATCTTCATGATGAACTAGGTTCCTGGCAATTAAAACAAATTTTTAACATAACCAGGTCTAGGTTTTCTAGACTTTCAATATGACCAGTGGAAGGACTGAAAGAGGAAGAGACATGTAATTGTTGCATTTTCCTCATGTTCTCTTACATCACATGATACTGTCGGAAGTGTGCAGTCTCCTGTCAGGCAGAGGCTGTGTCTGCCTGTGACAGCCCCCTGTGTCCCTTGCAGGAGAGTTTCTTACTGAGGCTTCTGCTGAGGCTCTGACATCTGTTCCCCTACTTGGAATAGGAACTTCTTTGCCTTCACATATTTCTGTACTGTCTTTTGGAAACTTTCCACAGGCTTGCTTTAAATTTTTCTTGGCCTAGTGACCAGTTACATATAATTCATCTTAAAAAAAAGAAAATATCTACTTGAAGGCAGCTGAGAAAGTGCTGCCAGGTAGGACTGGGTCCCAGATGCGTTCTGGCTATTTGTCTTGAGCTTTTTCAGGAACAAAGTGATTTGTGATAAAGCTGCCATGAAATAATTGACTTGCAGTGATGTCTACTGAGTCAGGTGAGGTATGTCTCCTTATGCTAAGAAACAGATAGCTTGTCAAAGCAAGTGCATAGCTTGATCCCTCCCCCTTTACAGTAGTAAAGCTAGTTACACACACATGGGGAGATTAAATAGTTTACAAGGTAAACTGGTTCAAAGTAGTGAAGTTGTGGTGCCGACAATGAACACACTTGAACTGAAAACAATCTTCAGCATTTTTAAATAGAGACAGGGCCCTTTCTTGTGTATCCTACTTAGTTGGTCCATAATGTAGTGCTGGATCCTAGCTGGAGTAGGGAAGAATACAGACCTTGTTTTTATATTTACCCTCATCTTTCAGTCTGCTTCAGGAAATTAATTTGTTAGTGCCAGTTTTCTACCAGGTCTGTTTGCTATGTTCCAAATACAAGTTCAACATCACTTCTTCTGGTACTCACTTCTGCATACTTGAGTATTTAATATTTTACTATTAGCATGCCATCTTGTGACTTCAGAACCCGAGAGAGCTATAATTAATATTTATCATTATAAAATAACCCTAAGTTTAACCACCAAAATGATGCAGGTACTACATTTCCCTTTTGTTTCATTATTTCATTGGTAGAATCATTGTTGTAATAGTACAAAAAGAAAGGAAAAAGATCTGATCTGGCATACTGACGATATCTTCCAGATCTACCAATTCTTTGTTTGGTCATAAGCTATTTCCCACGAGCTGTTATACAGGGCACCTGGAAACAAGCCAAGCCTGGCATGGAACAATTTGTTTAAGATGAGATTTTCATCACAATGGAGAAAACAACTCAGAAATATGTTATTGTAGATCAGGTGTGGTTATGTCCCTGTTTTAAAAGCACATCAGTTACCAGCTGCTAACCATGGTGCAGAGTGGCTTGACTGAGCCCCTGATCATAAGCGGGGCAGCTCCTGCCATGAGCCTGATTTCCAGCTTCCACCTCTGCTTTCCTTCTCTTTATTGTCCCCTGGCCCCAGGTGCTGGATATCACACTTGATAGCTGTTAAGACGGAAGACAAATGGATACTTATCATCACTGACACAGTGCCATTTGTATTAACTGCTTTATTCCTGAAATCAACCTTCAGGATGGCTGAGTGCAATCTTAGTTTTACAGATCTGAGAGCAGATAAAAGAGGCTTAGCACAGTTTGGTGCTAATACTTACTTTTTTTTCCCCCAGAATAGTTGAAGAACTACTTTCCATCAGTACCATCTTAATGTCTTTTAAATGCATGACAGATAGAAACCCTTAATTTCAACTCCTATGTTATACATTAATTAAGGAATGGGTAAAATAAGATGGTATAAGTGGGTATAATTACTGGTATCTGTTCCTAGTTGTGCCATTTGAAATGAATCTGTCTGTCTGCCTCACTTCTTGGTCTCAATAATGGCTTTTAGTGCAGCCCTCTCTGAAGCCTGCTCGTAAGTCCTTTTAATTGACCGTGTTTGAACACAACATTTCCTTTTTGGTAAGAAGACAGTTCTCATTTCCTTATACAAATGATAGCTGAACTATCATTTTAGCCAAGGGAAATTTAGACCAATGTGTTTTTTTAGGTACATTCCCAGACAATGAGGAAGAACAGTGTTTTAGAAATCAGCAAGAGGGAGAAGTAGTCATCATGCCAAATCAGTCAGAAATGCTGACAGGTCAAAACATGTACACACCACTGGTTCTAACAATTCAAAACCCTAAGTCCTCCAGGGGCATTAGGTGTGTGAACCATCTGCCCTTTGGCACCTCTGCAGCAAATGGTAAATCCATCAGTACCATGTATGAGACAACTGTTCTCAAACCTATTTCTTCTTGATCTGGGGAAATCTCTTTTGTTCACACTTCATAAGATTATCCTAACTACTGGCCTTAAAACCTGTCCTTTTAGTGCCTCTGCTAGCTATTTTGGAGGAATAATTATTCCTTATTCAGTTTGCTGGCTCCTATGAATCCTTTTCCTAGACACTCATCTCTCTCTGTGTCTGGGCATTTAGCCCAGGCTGTAGATTTCAAAGGCAGCAGGGTGCTGAGAGGTTAGACACTGTAATGTTGTAAGTACCTTTGTGGATCTAGCATTTCATCATTAGCCGAAAATTGATACTCTGCTATTTGTTTGAGCAACAGCTGTATATGCAATATAGATAAGGTTGTACACAAAGTGTGTTGTGTGTTAGAGATAGCTTACACAATTCATTATAAATGTAGCAACAAGCCTGAAGTGCATTTTATTTTATTCCTAGTAGTACTTAACACATTTTTCAATGTAGACATGCTAAGATGCACCGTACAGTCATGATTGAACTTGCTGCTGCAGTGATGGAATGGTGTTTCTTCTATACCATTTTGACTGAAAATAGCTTTTTTAGAAACTGCAGTTTTTCATTGCTTGATATCCATTCCACCCAGATTGTAGATGGCTCTATATAGTGTATTACATATACGCATTTTGTAATATTTGCATTTGAGGTTTGTGTGGAAAGAACGTTTTTTTCCTAAGGGCCATTGCATGAATAGAAATGGTTGAAAAATGCACTCTCAAAATTCATGAGATAACAAATTATTCCTTTATGTCATTTTTTAAGATCTGTTTTACTTTTTATGCTTGAATGACTTTGAAGACAGTTGAGCGCTTGGCATTGTTTTCTGGATTTCCTTTTTTAACAGTGAATTGCAGATTGTTAAATTTGCAGGACGTCTGCTAAGTATTTCTCTAACATTTCAGCCCTGTTACTAGAGAAAAAGGCTGCAGTAAAGGACTTTTTGAGTGTCCATCACAATAGCTTAATATCAGTTTAGAAAATTGCCTAAAGCTTTTCATACTGAAGTGTCCATCTTTTCATTACTCGATTGTCAAAGATACCTGATGAATATGAGGGTCACCTGCTATACGGGCTCATCTGTTGTTATTGGCAAATTAGCTGTCTGTCATGGGGAGCCAGGCTGTTCATAAACATGTGAAGAAATGCGTTGGCAGAAAAAGGCAATATATTCCATTTTAAAGCAGAGTAAATTATTTATGTTATATCTTTATACTATTTATAGATGGTAAAGAAATATGTACACATTTTTTTTGTTAGAAATGACAGATAATCTGATTTGCAAATATTACTTCTTTCATGTAAAGAAGAGAAGAATTCATGATAAATCTCTACGGTGGTATGCATCTTGATCTAATAAAATAACAATGTAACATCCCAAGAAATTGATGTATAGTTGTAAAAGGTGCTATGTTTGCCTGTGACTAAAACTGGCTGATATAATTTCAAAGTTGTTATTTAATACTGACAGTTGATAATTCCATGGTTCATTTATGTCATGTCTAAACTTGATTCAGACTAAGCATCTGCATATGCAGAGAGCTACTGAGGCTGATGAGATTCTGGAAATGCAAAAGAAAATCTGAACATCAATGGGATTGAGTACACCCTTAGCAAGCTTCCCAGTGAAACCAAGCTGTGTGGGGCGATTGAACTGCTAGAGGGAAGGGATGACATCCAGAGGGACCTGGACAGGCTGGAGAGGTGGGCCACTGCCAACCTCATGGAGTTCAACAAGGCCAAGTGCAAGGTCCTGCACTTAGGGAAATCCCAAGCCCAAGTATAGGCTGGGTGGAGAATGGATAGAGAGAAGCCCTGAGGAGAAGGACTTGGGGTTTCTGGTGGATGAAAACCTCAACATGAGCCGGCAGTGTGCGC
>NW_010240383.1:162850-175082 GCF_000690775.1 Eurypyga helias | reverse complement strand
GGTGGGTTGACCCTGGCTGGAAGCCTGGTGTCCCCTAAAGCTGCTCTGTCACTCCCCTCCTCATCTGGGCAGGGGAGAGAAAATACAATGAAAAGCTGATGGGTCAAGATAAGGGCAGGGAGAGATCACTCACCAATTACTGTCATGGGCAAAACCAACTCAACTTGGGGAAAATTAATTTATTACCAATCAGATCAGAGTAGAATAATGAGAAATAAAAACTAAATCTTAAAACCTCTTCCTCCCACCCCTCCCTTCTTCCTGGGCTCAGCTTTGCTCCCAATTTCTCTACCTCCTCCCCCTGAGCCATGCAGGGGAATGGGGAATGAGGGTTGTGGTCAGTCCATCACACGTTGTCTCTGCCGCCCCTTCCTCCTCAGGGGAATGAGTCCTCACACTCTGCCTCTGCTCCAGCCTGGGGTCCCTCCCACCGGGTGCTGTCCTTCAGAGGCAGCCTGCTCCAGCCTGGGCTCTCTTGTGGTCACAAGTCCTGCCAGCAAGCCTCCTCCAGCCTGGACTCCTCTCTTCACAGGGATACAGCTCCTACTAGGAGCCTGCTCCAACACGGAATGCCCATGGAGTCACAGCCTCCTTCTGGCAACCCCCTGCTCTGCTGTGGGTTCCTCCCTGAGGCATCCCAGTGAGACAGCACTGGGATGGATGCACTAGGTGAACCCAATACATTCCTTGGTAGGGTTCATCTGGAGTGTACAGGAAGAGGAGGATTGATTGATCCTGGAATAACAGGCCTTTTGATTGTGGAACAGTTTGTTCTTAACTAGACAAGTACATATTTCAGTGCTAAGTAAGATCTCATTGCTTGAGTGTGGTTGGTTAAAGACCCAAAAGGTCTTTAGGCTCTGGTAGCCATTTCAGTTGTGTTTTATCTGCAACCATCACCACTACTGTTAAAAAAAAAAAAAAGGCAACAGTTAAGTCCCTAGTGGATTGCACACATGCCTCCACCTATTTTTAAAGAAGTTTTAATCAACTTGAGACAGAAAAGTTGCACACCTAACTTTAAGGATTCAGTTCTGATAAGCAGATTGATTAGGAGCACATCAAGGTATATTATGGCATATTTGTTCTTTTATTTACTGTTTACTCTCTCTTCTATTTTCTGCTGTAACCCTGTCTCTTCAAAACACAGGATTAAAAGCAAAGGAAATCTCAAATAATGGGATAAAATGAATGTGCAGGAAATGAATGGGTGAATTAGATTACAGCAGATGAAACACTGAGGTCTCAAATGCAAAATGCAGGGAGTTTATTTAATTTGTTACTCTTAAAATGAAAATATTGCTCACTGACTTGAATTAGTAATTTCCCAGTTTTAAGATATGTTAGCTAATGTCAGCTCCAGAGAAAATTGTGCTTCTGCTGTAGGGGTTGCATGCAAAGGAATTGATAATGACTAGAAACAAGTACTTAAAATGGCAGAGCAAGGCACTATGGATTTTTAACTCAAGTTTTAATGTGCATGGTAAGCACAGACAGTAATTGATTTAAAGAACGTTTAAAAAATTAGCATAGGCTTCCACAAATAATTAATCTAGCATTCAGTGTGGCTGAAACAAATCTATGTAAAGGAAGCAAGAGGTGTAAAATGCAGTCAAGAGGCTCCCAGCTGGGTTCTGCAAGCATAAGAGAGAAAGATTTGTCTGTCGCTGACCTGAATGAGTGCAATCCCAAACCCTCCCCTCCACCTCTCCTGCTTTGTCAGATATATTCTTTTGCATGTAATGATCTGAAGGGACTCGAGTCTCTGCTGGAGGACCACAGGTGTGTGGCAGGCCTCCCTAAACAGATCAGCAGTTCATAGTTTGAGGACAGCCAGCAGCAGTTGTATTACTGCATCACAGCTTTATAATTAAATAAGATTCTGGCTGTGCTGGTACCCAAACATTTCAACAGCTTTCCAGAACACCCAATAAAGTTATGAAAACCCTTCTCACACTGTTTTACAGATACAGGAGATATTTCTTCTCTTACAGCCCCAACTATTCACACAAAGGAGGTACACTTACAGCATCTACCTTTCATGTGCACTGACCATCCCACTCTTTTTGCTAGATTCCTACATTTAGACCATGCAGACATTGCCTCAAAACCCCAAAGAGTTCCAGACCATTGTACTCCAGATGTGTTTCAAGTAGGGAGATTATGTGGAGAAACGGATATGACTGGAATAGACTCAGCCACAATTCAGCAGTCTAGAGGTAGAATCAATTCAGTGCAAGAAGTTGGTAAGCGATGAGTGTTTGGGATTTCCTATGTATTTTTATAAGCTGTGGCTCTTTCCTCAAAAAAAGATTCACATCTGCTTTGGAGGATAAGTGACTGCTTGTGCTGGGCTGGAGCTCAACATCCTGATTCAGTACTGAAAAGATATAGATATACATTGCCAGCAAAACATAATTAAAGTTGGCATTCCCAGTGACTAGGATGTGGGATCAGGAGCCAGAATGCCTGATCTCGGTCTCCAGCACTGCTGATTTTTGGCAAGTTGCTACCAGAGGCTGATATTTTAGTTTGTTCAACTTGAGATAGCAATGGCCAGATCTGCAGGGCAGCAAAGCTAGCAGATCTGGGGCCAATCCCAGCAGATGGATTTTTTCAAACAAACTCATGAAGCTCAGTGGCGCTGACTGCATTTGGAAATGTGGCAAGTGTCAAAAAAAGGGGTTTACTAGGTGTTGAGCACGTTCTGAAACTTTTCAATTCTTTCCCAGCTGCCACTAGAAGAGATCTGTGCCACTGACAGTCCATTTCCCCCTGTCCCCTACTCCCCGTCTGCCCCAAAGATAAGCATTTTCTAAAAGCAACTATGTAGAGGTCAAGCTGGAAAGCCCTTTTAGTAACAGAGACAGTATAGCTGGTCACTTCAGAAACACAGGCTCTCTCAGCTCTCTCTTTTCTTCCAAACAAAATCAAGGAGCACTGAAACTGTTCCACAGACCACAGGTGGTGCTCAGCACCTCACAGGATCACCTGGGAAGGGTAAAACATGGTATTTCAATTTTGACTGGTAAAACTGTCAACCAAAAAAAGGAAACAATTAAGCATTTTGTGAGGGCAAGTCTAGTTCATGCTTGAAAGTTCTTTGACACTTTTACTTTTTTAACACCTAGCCCTGCCTGAAAAAACATTACTAAACAGACCTTAGTAGATGATGAGACCACAAGAGCTGTCTAATTACAAAAGACTACTTAGGTCACATTTATGTAATGTTCATCTCACAAACCAGTCTTCAAACATGCCTTAAGATTTTCTCTGATACTTTGGCTGTTTAACAACTGGAGATCCCAAGGAATCTAACAGTTTGACCTTTTCTCTCATTTGTTGGAACCAGCAATTTATGGCCTCAGGACTCATTTTGGTCCCATTGATTTGGATTGTGGGTCTTCTCAGACTTTAGAAGACAGACATAGAACAACCAAAGAAGCTAGACTCTCAACCACTTCAAACTTGGGGGTTCATGGCAGCGGCAGGCTGCTTGAACACTTGATCAGAGAAGCAGTAGGGTGTTAGTGGCACCATCTACCGCATCCCACTGCACCTCTGAGCACGTGGGACTCGTACACTCCAGCAACACTTGATATTCACTGTGAGTGCAGGTGGTACACTGGGTTAATCTCTCCCATTACTTCATGGTATCTGTTTATCCTGTTCCTTATAGCATTGGGATCCCCACTAGCTTCAAAAAATTAATCCAGTGTAGGGGAGCAAAAATGAGGCTGGATTTGTCTGGTAAAAAGCACAAGATTGAGGGGGGCAGATTGCCTCCTGACCTCTGTAACGATGAGCCCATACCTCAGCCACATAGTTACCCTGATGGCTGATGTAGCTTGCTTAACTACAAACTAATCTCCCTCAGGCCCGGGGGGCAGTCATACAGTTCTCCAGTAGAACTGCAAAGACATGTGGAATTGACTTGAAAGAATGCGTCAGGCTGTCAGAAGGAGGATGTATCGGCAGGAGCATGCAGCTGGTGCAGGATCGCCCGAAGGGTTCATAAATTCAGTGCACAGCACAGACTGTGTGGGTGGCTTGTTGGTTGGCTTTGTTTTCTTTAATTTTCCTAATATGCTGTAAGGAGCTTGGAGTTCTCTTTGCATCAGAATTAGCCTACCAATACCCCCTAGATGATTCCACTCTTTTCCTCCTGGGAGGAAACAAAAGGGTTCCTGGAGAAACACTGCAGGGATCAGATGATCTCGCTTTATTAATGAATTACTTGGGATTTATCAAAATCATTCTAAAGATGTTGTTTCAGAAGATGATGTGTTTGGTGATTATTATTCAAAGTCTGTCCTTCCTGTGAGTGCAAGTCCTCCAGACAGCTCTAAAAACATTTGCTGGATTATGGCCTTCAATTTTTACAGAATTAACTAATGTTAAATACAGCTAAGATTTAAACCTTAAAAAATGAAGAAAAACGTGCAGGAGATCTCACCCTCCCTGATGTGGAAGACAAGATGGTTGCGATCCAGAAAAGTGGCTTGATTGTAAAGGAGGAAAAAATAAATGCAAGAGCAGAAAGATCCTGAATACATGAACCAGAGTTAAGCAGGCATGTACCGTGGCAGAACTAACTCCTTGCATTGTTTCCTGCTATCTTTATCGACTTACAAAACATCCGTCTTTACCAAGGCCCTAAAGGGGAGTTTCAGCTGTACACCAATGGCTCGCACAGCACTAGCAGAGAGAGGAAAAAATAGAAACAGAAAATCACTTCCTTCTCCAGTTTTCTATTTAGAGCTATAAGGGCCTTACAGGGAAAAAGAATCTAGATCATTAGGTTATTGCTACTCCACCCAGGACCAGGCTGAGGTCCCTGGAGACTGGAAGATGACTATTCTCTTCCCCTCCATGACAACTGGACACGTGCTGAACCCTTCCATGGCCAGCAAGGACATTGCACCACAAGTGTAAATCCTCCAAAGTTGCCTGCACCAGGCAAAAGACTCCCAACAGAGCTTTATAAATGACAAAAAGAAACTCTTTCATGGACCCAGGGAGGACTAAGCAGACTTTTGTTCCACTTGGGAAACTTCTAAAGGTTGCTGCTCCTTTCAAGGCTTTAGCTCAATTGTCCCACCAGCCCTCCGAGTGCTCCCAATGCCTTTTTGCAATCTGGCAGCAGTGCCTTTCTATGGGGTGCCAGGAAACTTTGGGTTTTCAGTATGCTTAGTTTAACAAAGGTGGGCACTGGGAATGGAGGGATGGGCTAGTTTTACCTAACACCTCCCTTGGGGGTTTGTCACCTAGTGCTGTTTTGCATTTTCAGTAAGTACAGGCAAGCAGCTACATTGTGCTCTTAGTCTTATGCCATTGAACTGTGGAAGCAATAAGAACTACAGAAGCCTTAAGATGGATAGATCAGCCCAAGGAAAGAATGTGTTATAAACCAAGAAGGCAAAAGGTAGATTTCTCTGGAGAGAGACGGAGAATACATTTACATATGAAAATCTAATACAGAGTGAAAAAGAAAAAGGGCATTACATAAATAATGCTAGGGAAGAAATGAAAAATATGTATTTTTAAACACATTGTAAAAATGGTTTCCAATATCTGCAAGTGTGTTGCTCAGTCAGGCAGAGACTCAGAAGCGATATGCATGAACCAAGCAGGAACACAAAGCTGTGTGAGACAGAGACCAGAAGGGCACTGCATAAGGTCACTCATTCACAACTGTTCTTTCCAGTTTGCTTCAGCTGTAGAGTGTTGCAAGAGGATATGGGGGAGCATCTCTATTAATTTGCCTTGACCTTAATAGCCTCTAGGCAGTTGTTACTGGCCACTGTCGCAAGTGGGCTACTCAGCTAGACAGGCTTTTGGCACGACCCACAGCAGGTATGAAAGTAGAAGACGTATTACTTGAAAAGAGCAGGAGCACGTGGGGAAGTAGGTACGCCCATGGATGATGTGCTGCCCTAGAACTCTGGGTCTCTCAAGAAGGTTTAGAACAAAGTGGAAATCTGAGCAGAGAGGAACTCAAGAGAAGCACACATTGCATTTTATTGTGCTCCAGCTCACAAACAGCCTGCTCAGCTGAAGAGAAGAGCTGAGGTGTCCTGCTCCTCAGGACTGAACCACAGCTGCTCACCTCTACTAGAGCTGCTGTTTTGCCATCCCTATACGAAGGTAGCACATATATATGTGTTGCACAGATCGTAACAATGGCAGTTGACAGCCTGCCCCTATAGGAAAACTGCACAACTATTTGCCCTCATTTCCCCTGTGGGGACAAGCAGTGTGATTGCTTTCTGGTTACTCTTGATATGTGAAAACTTACACTAAGCCAGATGTAACGGCACCTTTTGGCCACTTCATTGATTTCCACTTAACTGTTTATACTGCTTCACTTTTATAGGATTTTCCTGTCCTTCCATTCAAATCAACTGAAAAGGTGCAAGGCAGCTTGCTGTTTCCACTCAGGCAAAGTCAGTTCTAAGACTCCTGTAGTAAAGCGGGGCAAAAAGTCCACAGGCACTGGGCAGTGCTGGGGTCACCTGATAAAGCTGCACTTCTAAAATGGGCAACCGTCAGATCCCAGAAACAGAGAGAGGCCTGTTCATTCAATAACGAGCTACTTTACACTTCCCTGTGGTTGCCTTCTGGTCATGAGAAAGGCAAGAGTAGCATCACAGCTGTCTTACTCTTCCTGAGAGGTGGCTACCTTTCCTCTGAAGCTACTGTGGGCTCTCTGCTCGCTCTGGGTATGGACCTCAAAGATATCTAAAGGTACCACACAAGTAAAACCAACAGCATGTGAGACAAAAGTAGATGCATATCCATTTCCCCTTGATACATACAAGTTATGTAGAGGCTGAGGAGTTCAAATCAGCATCAAATAGTGAAAACTGAAATGAAACACAGAAGTTCATTTGCACAGCAGAGTCTGAAACTTCAGTCTTGACAGACAATGAAAGCAGGGCCTGTATGCAACACCTGATCTATTTCTGGGTGACTCATGAGCTGACCAGACTGGGGGCACGCAGGGGGAAGCGGTTTATTAAACAAAAACTTAGTTCTCTGGGAAGATCTGACAGCCAAGAAAATGCTGGTTGCATCTGAATTTTCTCCCCTTGAATCAAAAAGGACAGTTATGTGTCTGCAAGTTGCTTCCAGTGGTGTTGGAGGGGACTTGGTGGGATAGCTGCTTGCACTGGACCCCAGCAGAAAAAGAACTTCCTTTCCTGTGTTTTATTTTTTGTCTTAAAAAACAAAACCCAAAAATGATCACGTGTCTACATGAAGAAAAAAACTGCCAAAGCTCTGCTCTGCCCCTCACCAGTGGAAACAGGTCTGTGTTTATTTACACCGCATGACATCCAGGCAAGAATAGGCTCCACAGTAATAAATTAGGGACACTCCCTGTCAGTACAGATGTGCTTCTGGCTGCGGAATATGTTTTAAGCCCCCACCTCCCCTCCACAGAAAATCTTGCTATGAAAATGGAGCCAAGCTGCAGATCCGAAAGGTGATGGTAAATAGCAATGAAGAGGGAATATTCAGAGAGTAAACTATCCTCACATGAGAAGGGCCACCACAAACAACTGACATCTCTGCCTGTGAAGAGGTAAAATTCTCCAGGAGGGTATTAAGTACCTGTTTCAATTTGAAGAGCACAAGGGAGCAAGTTCACAGGATATAACTTTCAGGGCTCCTCTAAGCATTGAGGGGTTTTGTTGTTGCTGTTTTAGGAAGAATTAAAAACACCATTTCCTAAAGAATTCTGTTTGGAGACAGTCTTATTGCAGAATCTACTCTGAAGCATATTAAACTAAGAAGGAATAAGATGCTCTTGTTCCAGAATAAGAATTGCTCAAGAAATAGACTACTGCACTCTACATTCACAGCCTGCCTCAGATGCAAATGAGCTCTCAAGTGCTAGCAAGCCCTCAGACAGCAGCTCTTCCCAAGCACTTTGCAGCAATGGGTTTAAACTCTGGCAGCACTGTGACCACATAAGCTAATATCAAGGTGCTATTTCTCTCATACCCTTGGTCATTAGGAACATTGCCAGGAAGAAGAAAACCAGAGCTGATATGTAACCAGAGCAAAGACTGTTTAACTTTCTACCTTGAATTTTAACATCTTAAAGGTAAAATTGACTTTAATAAACAGCCTCTTTTACTCCATGAAAGATGCAGACATCAGAAGGGAGAGGTGCCATGGAACACGTTGAACAAACTCGGACCCCAGACTGACATTCACACTGCAAAAGTAAGGGTTTTTTTCAAAGGCAGTAGAGGGGTCTGTAAGCTGAGCATGGCAGAAGTCACTTCCCAGCTGCTGTCTGCAGTGTAGGGCAGGCAACCTGCCTGCAGGGAATTGGGGGTTCAGTTCTACAGCTTCTCTAGTTCTGACCCAGGACAGTACACCTTGCTGTTCCTTGCACCTGGGGAGGAATCAGAGACAGACCTAATTCTGAAAAGATGGTAGCTGGAACAAGGCTGAGTCACAGCATTTTTCAGCTCCACTCTTGATACTGCAACAGACGATGGTTAAAGCTTGGCGAGGCTGAATGGCCTCTCTTGTACCAAGGAATTAGCCAACCTCCTCTTCTCACTTTGCTGTTACGACACCAAGCACTGGTGTTTGTTAGGGGATTGGCCACAACAGTGATTAGTGCCATAGAAAAGCCACTATGGCAGTAGAAATTTAATAACCGTGAAAACTGAAATCTGAAAGATATGATCATCATGTGATCAAAATGGTACAAGAAACAGCTCCAAACAGCTAGATGGAGGCCCTGGTGAACAAGAACTTGCCCTGTGGTCATTGGCTGTGCCACATCTGTTCTGTAGTAACCCAAAGACCTGGCTTATGCTTGACCATAACGTCCAGGGTCCAGCTCTGTAGTATGTTGCCTACACACTATACCACTGGATGAAAATTTTTACGTAAAATTTGAAAATTTTGAAGAAACTTTGTCATAAGACAACCTAAAAATATTTCCTTTTTAAACAGAACACTGAAAGGTTTTTACCTTTGCTTCTTTCTTCTCCTCCCCATGATTTTTTCCTTCAGTAATAAAGTGACAAAAAAGTGGGGAGACAAGATAAAAAGATAGAAAACAAAAGTAAGAGAAAAATAAAAGTGAGCTTCTGTGAAATTTCAGATAAAGCATTCTCTTTGAAAACCTGTGGCATTAAAAAAATGCTAATGAATTATTTTTCATCCTTCTCCAATTAACTTCCACATTTAAGTAGAAAAGACTAAAGCTGTAACCTCCAAGTCAGAGCATAGATACCAGGGATCTGATTTGCTGAACACGTAAGAATAATTGGCCCTTGTCGTGGTTTAGCCATTTTGGGCAATTAAGCACCACCAGTCACTCCACCACTCCACCCCTCCCAAATCCCAGTGAGGAAGGGTCAGGAAAAAAAAACACGGGAGGCTCATAAAAAGTTGACATAAGAACTATTTAATTATATAAATGAAACTTACAGAGTTACTAACAATACTACTGCTAATAAGTAATTAAAAGAACAGAAGAATAGAACAAATGATACAGGATCCCACCACCCATGCAAGGACACAGGCAGGTTCCAGGACAGCAAGCAAAAATAAATCCAAAGCCCCGAGGAGAAAAACCCCCTCCCTGAGCCTGGGAGCCAAGAGCAGGGGGAAATTAAACTTCCAACTGCCCCTTCCCAGAGCAATCTGACTGGCAAAAGACGCTATCTGTCTGCTGCTCACCAGACACAAGGTCTGCAGAAAGACCGCGCGCTGCCAAGAGAGAAAACCAGACGTGGTGCCAGCAGAAACCTCCATGACAACCCCCCTACACACCTTATGGGTCCAGACTCTGCAAGCTTCCCCCAGCCCGCTCCCTGCACCGCCAGTACAGGGATAACAATGACCACTTAGCTTGATGTATTCTGGAATGAAACAAAAATTTTATACACTGCCCTAGGAGAGCAGCTCATCACTGCCTGGGACCAGGACAGCAACTTGAACTAACACTATAGGGCACATCTGGAAGTGTCACTTAGAGGCCACATCTGTCACTAAGGAACCAACTTTCCAGGGCAGAGTGACTTTTTAAAGAGCTGCGTGCCACTATTCTAAACCACCCTAAATCCACACTTCCTGTCTGTGAAGTGTTTAATAGAAATTTGCTCAAGCATTAGGGTCCCAGCAAAGCAGTTTGTGCCTACATTTCTTCTCATGGAAAATTAATCAAAACCGGCAAAGAAATTGTGTCCCCTTTTGGCTGGGGCATGTGTCCCATTACGACTCTTCTTCATCCTCAGAGTCCAGAGAAGCAGGACTGCATTGAAAAATCAAAGACAACCACTAAAGGGCTATTGTCTGGGGCAGGAACCTGCTTTCATCTCAAGTTCTTTCTTTTTACTCTCCAAACAAGTTTTACGCCCTTTTCTCTGTGAACTGCAGAAGTCAAGACAACATGCCTCCTATAAACATGTACACAATACCTCTCAGCAGGCACACAGAGCGCGTGAGCAGTCTGGGCAAGGGCAGAGGAAGAATTTCACCCAGGTGCCCCTGTGTCAAAGAAAAGTTTCCAGCCGCCAGGTCCTAGTCACACATGAATGCTGGCTCCTCAGAACGGCAGCTATAGCAATGCAGAAGGAGCGAGAAGGCAAGCACAGGGCACCTTGGAGACAAAAGAAGTGAAAACAAAATGAAAACAAAACAAAAAAAGAAATCGATTCAGCTGAACCGAGCCAGGGCAGGCAAAGAACAAAGGGTCAGAAGACAAAGCCGGAAACAATAGACCGGCAAGTTTAATATCAGTTGTGAGGAAGAGCTGGGACACTACTGAAGGAGAATGGAAAAGGCTTAAAAGTATAAAAACTAGAAGGGATTCCTAATTGTGAAGACTGGCATAGCACTACAACATCTGCAGCTTGATCAGCACAGATCTCACAAGCTGCTGCACTTACAGAAAGGGCTTCATCTCACAACTTAAGATTCCTTGAGATTAAAGATGTTCACTTCCTTGGAGCTGTTTCTGTTTCCATTTTCAACAGAGCCATGCAAATGAGATCTAAAGACAACCCCAAGCTTCCTGTGGTCCTTACAGCTTCGAGGTTTGCATGTTCATACCTGGTCTAATTCAACTGGGGCAGGACTTAGAGATTTCTGCCTGGGATTTCCCCACTGGCAACAGATACGCCAGCATGGTTTGACCCATGCATGCGGAGTTGGGGATACCTGCAAGTACAGACATCCTTGGCCGCCTGGACAGCCACAGACCGAGCAGACAATGCCACGAGCAATGCACTAGCTAACACTTCCAGAAGGCCTGCTCTCCCATGTAGGGCCAGAGAAGATCCATTGCATAGACATAATACCCCTCCCTAAAAGTTGGAGACCTGCTGGCCATGGCCATACAGAGGAATACACACAGAAAATGGCCCTGACCTAATCAATAACTGGAAGGACGTGGATAAGCATCTTCAAAATCCACTTGGACTGCAATTTTCTGTGGGAACCATGAAGTTCAGCTGAATCAATATTTTCTCTTTTTCCTATCCTCAGACATCAGCAAAGTGCCACCGTGTTCTGTTACAAAGACGACATGCTTTGCCCTAGAGGCAGGTTGGTTAGGGTTGGGAGGAAATGATCTTTAAGCTAATGTTATTCAAAAGTATGAGCAGTCAAGAAACATTACAAAACCAGTGTGTTTAAGAGATTAATTGGGCAATCCCACATGGAGGCAAAGCAAATTTGCCTGCTGTTGTATAGTGAAGCCTTTCTCAATTCTCCCTCTTGAAGACCAAGAGCTCCTTTAGCTCTGATTATTGTAAAGAGGATTAGTTAAGCAGAGGTAGTCAAAGGCCTGCCCTGGGCAAAGGGCAAACTGAATCAAACAAAGCCACTTGACATTTCTTAGCTGCTTAGGCAAAGCTGACCTTGTTGTCCCAGGGATGAGGAGTTAGGACTGATCCATTCCTCCTACCGGAGAATGCAAGGTGAGCGTGCAGGACTAGGCTTGAGGGGTGAGCCTGTCTGGCAAGTCCAATTTTCCATTCTTCCTGCTACTGATGGAATGGAAGAGATCAGACAGCACCTTCTGCTGTGAGTGGGAAGGGGTCTCTCAGCCACAGAGCAGCCTTCTCCACAGATGACACAACTCCCCCCTCAGAGGCAGTCCGCATCTCCAGATACCTGGGGATTCCTTCTTCCCTTTGCAGATTGCAGCCCCCAGTCTCTGCACAGCTCCTTCACCCACCCTGCCACCACTACACCA